>NC_036848.1:5083804-5098635 GCF_002910315.2 Salvelinus sp. IW2-2015
GATGGTGTTGGAGTCGTGCTTGGCCATGCAGTCATGGGTGAACAGGGAGTACAGGAGGGGACTGAGCACGCACCCCTGAGGGTCCCCCGTGTTGAGGGTCAGCGTGGCAGAATTGTTGTTGCCTACCCTTACCACCCTGGAGTCGGGCCCGTCAGGAAGTCCAGGATCCAGTTTGCAGAGGGAGGTGTTTAAGTCCAGGGTCCTTAGCTTAGTGATGAGCTTTGAGGGCACTATGGTGTTGAACGCTGAGCTTGTAGTCAATGAATAGCATTCTCACGTTGGTGTTCCTTTTGTCCAGGTGGTGAAAGGGGCAGTGTGAATTGCATTCATCTGTGGATCTGTTGGGGCGGTATGCAAATTGGAGTGGGTCTAGGTTTCTGGGATAATGTGTATTGATGTGAGCCATTACCAGCCTTTCAAAGCACTTCATGGCTACAACGTGAGTGCTACGGTCGGTAGTCATTTAGGAAGGTTACCTTGGTGTTCTTGGGCAACAGGGACTATGATGGTCTGCTTGAAACATTTAGGTATTACAGACTCAGTCAGGGACAGGTTGAAAATGTCAGTGAAGACACTTGCCAGTTGGTCAGCGCATGCTCGGAGTACACGTCCTGGTAATCCGTCTGGCCCTGCGGCCTTGTGAATGTTGACCTGTTTAAAGGTTTACTCAACTCGGCTACGGAGAGTGTGATCACACAGTCATCCGGAACAGCTGGTTGCTCTCATGCATGCTTCTGTTGTTGCTTGCCTCGAAGCGTGCATAGAAGTCATTTAGCTCGTCTGGTAGGCTCGTCTCACTGAGGAGCTCGGGCGCTGTGCTTCCCTTTGTAGTCCCGTATTAGCCCTGCCACATCTGACGAGCGTCAGAGCCGGTGTAGTAGGATTCAAATCTTAATCCTGTATTGACGCTTTGGCTGTTTGATGGTTCGACTGAGGGGCATAGCGGGATTTCTTATAAGCGTCCGGGTTAGAGTCCCGCACCTTGCTTTTGGTTGGGGTTATGTCGTACGTACGGTCACTGTGGGGACGACTTCATCGATGCACTTATTGATCAAGCCGGTGGACTGAGGTGGAATACTCAATGCCAGTCTGTGCCAGTCTGTGCTAGCAAAACAGTCCTGTAGCTTAGCATCTACTGTCATCTGAACACTTCCGTATTGAGCGAGTCAATGGTACTTCCTGATTTCGTTTTTGCTTGTAAGCAGGAATCAGGAGGATAGAGTTATGGGTCAGATTTGCCAAATGGAGGGCGAGGGAGAGCTTTTGTACACGTCTCTGTGGTCTAGGGTTTTTTCCCCTCTGGTTGCACATGTAACACGCTGGTAGAAATGAGGTAAAATGTATTTAAGTTTAACCTGCATAAAAGTCCCTGTCCATTATCTATTGAGAGATTATGCAAAACACAGCTTTGTCTTCTGTAGGAGGGCAAAAACTACACACAGCATCACAACAGGGTAGAACAGGGCTAATGCAAGCCAAGCACTGATGTGTCCCAAATGACACCCTTACACCATTTAGAAAACAGAGTACATTGGGACCCAGATCTAATCTCAGGTGGTATGCATGGAGGATGGCAATCCTAATTTCACTTTGGGTGTAACATAGCCTAACTCATGACAATAAAATACCAAGGCAAACATTACTGTTAAGTCATAAAAAGGTGAACAATCCAGATCCTGCTTGAAATATCCTGTTGAGACCGGATGTTGGGAATGTAAACCAGTGAAATGGTTATAAACCATGAACCCACAAACACCAGAAAACCAAGGGCTGAGCTGAGGTCACATCAGACGATATACTCTCCTGGCTGACAAACACCATGTCGAACTTAGGTCCTCAGGCATCAGCCAGATGCTATACAGTATGGTGACTGATATAGTAACACACACACACACACACACACACCACACAACACACAACACACACACACACACACACACAACACACACACACACACACACACACAACACACACACACACACACACAACAAACACCACACACACACACACACACACACACACCACACACACACACCGCAAAGCAGGAGAGTTATATGGAAAATAAGATTCCTTATACTTGTCTTTTGGGAACACAGCAATAAGAAACACTTATATAACAAAAGTATGTGGACACCCCTTCAAATTAGTTTTTTGTATTAGTGTATTCAGCTATTTCAGCCACACCCGTTGCTGACAGGTGTATAAAATCAAGCACACAGCCATGCAATCTCCATTAGGGCTGGGCGATATATGCACGGCCGGTTTGGGTTTTTACTTTACCTTCTTTAACGGTATTTGAATGTTTGGTTTGTTAAATGTGATACGCCGTGTGTAACGTCCATTTTTATAGTTTACTCTGCTACTTGAGTCATCCCTCTCGCTCTCTCTCTCCACACCGCTTTCCACACAGACCTAGTCCCGCCCCCTGTCACTCAAGGAGCGCATGTTGCTGTTGCTTGACCATGCAACAATGTAGTTTCCACTTTGATCTTAATATAAATCCACTAGCGTTCTATAATTACAATATTAGTTTGTTTCTTACATCTGCAAACAGCTAGTTTGTATTTTCATAGCAAGTTAAGCTAAATCGTGTTAGCCACTAATGTAAATCGCTAGCAAATCAGCATGTTGTTTGTGCAACAGTATCTTCTAAATCAAAGAGGAATAGGCGAATCATGAATATGTTAGCTATATGAATAAAGATTTAATGTAACCAAAGATTATAGGGTCCCCTAGGAAACACTGAACATCACTTTGGTTACTACCCTGTCACAATAACTTGTCCATGGCATTTTAATTCGTTGTCATGTCAAACAACAATGTACTAATAATAAACATTTTATTTCCACGATTCKAAAAGTGTTTTGATCTAAATCACAATTGCAACATTTGGTTAAAAATAAGGCCTAGTATTTTTAGACATGTCGTGGCAGTGTGGAAATGATCTGAAATGAGTGCAGGAAATWATTTTAGGTTGAATTGAACACTATAAAACAATCAGAATGGAAATATAATTTAGAATATACAGTGGGGCAAAAAAGTATTTAGTCAGCCACCAATTGTGCAAGTTCTCCCACTTCATCATAGGTACACTTCAACTATGTCAGACAAAATGAGAAAAAAAATCCAGAAAATCACATTGTAGGATTTTTTATGAATTTATTTGCAAATTATGGTGGAAAATAAGTATTTGGTCACCTACAAACAAGCAAGATTTCTGGCTCTCACAGACCTGTAACTTCTTCTTTAAGAGGCTCTTCTGTCCTCCACTCGTTACCTGTATGATGCACCGGTTGAACTCTGTTATCAGTATAAAAGACACCTGTCCACAACCTCAAACAGTCACACTCCAAACTCCACTATGGCCAAGACCAAAGAGCTGTCAAAGGACACCAGAAACAAAATTGTAGACCTGCACCAGGCTGGGAAGACTGAATCTGCAATAGGTAAGCAGCTTGGTTTGAAGAAATCAACTGTGGAGCAATTATTAGGAAATGGAAGACATACAAGACCACTGATACTCCCTCGACTGGGGCTCCACGCAAGATCTCACCCCGTGGGGTCAAAATGATCACAAGAACGGAGACAAAAATCCCAGAACCACACCTAGTGAATGACCTGCAGAGAGCTGGGACCAAAGTAACAAAGCCTACCATCAGCAAGGGCATTGAAGATGAAACGTGGCTGGGTCTTTCAGCATGACAATGATCCCAAACACACCGCCCGGGCAACAAAGGAGTGGCTTCGTAAGAAGCATTTCAAGGTCCTGGAGGGAGCTGAAAGTCCGTGTTGCCCAGCAACAGCCCAAAACATCACTGCTCTAGAGGAGATCTGCATGGAGGAATGGGCCAAAATACCAGCACAACAGTGTGTGAAAACCTTGTGAAGACTTACAACAGAAAACGTACTGTACCTCTGTCATTGCCAACAAAGGTATATAACAAAGTATTGAGAAACTTTTGTTATTGACCAAATACTTATTTTCCACCATAATTTGCAAATAAAATCATTAACAATCCTATAATGTGATTTTTCGGATTTTTTTTCTCATTTTGTCTGTTCATAGTTGAAGTTACCTATGATGAAAATTACAGACCTCTCTCATCCTTTTAAGGGGGAGAACTTGCACAATTGGTGCTGACTAAATACTTTTGCCACACTGTATGTGTGCCACCCTAGGTCATGCACTACTCATGAAGCAAATTAGAACTTTTATTAATCAACAACATCAAATACGACAAAATTCCGTCATACCATAAAAAAATGAAAAATTCCATATACACTGCTCAAAAAAATAAAGGGAACACTTAAACAACACATAGTAACTCCAAGTCAATCACACTTCTGTGAAATCAAACTGTCCACTTAGGAAGCAACACTGATTGACAATAAATTTCACATGCTGTTGTGCAAATGGAATAGACAAAAGGTGGAAATTATAGGCAATTAGCAAGACAACCCCCAATAAAGGAGTTCTGCAGGTGGTGACCACAGACCACTTCTCAGTTCCTATGCTTCCTGGCTGATTTTTGGTCACTTTTGAATGCTGCGGATCACTTTCTAATCGTTAGTGGCAATGAACGGAGTCTACAACCCAACAATGGCTCAGTAGTGCAGCTCATCCAGGATGCACATCAATGGCGACGCTGGTGCAAGAAGGTTGCTGTGGTCTGTCAGCGTAGTGTCCAGAGCATGGAGGCCGCTACCAGGAGACAGGCCAGTACATCAGGAGAGTGGAGGAGGCCGTAGGAGGGCAACAACCCAGCAGCAGGACCGCTACCTCCGCCTTTGGCAAGGAGGATTAGAGGAGCACTGCCAGAGCCCTGCAAAAGGCCTCCAGCAGGCCACAAATGTGCATGTGTGCCTCAAACGTCAGAAACAGACTCCATGAGGGTGTATGAGGGCCCAACGTCCACAGGGGGGTTGTCTGTACAGCCCAACACCTGCGCAGGACGTTTGGCATTTGCCAGAGAACACCAAGATTGGCAAATTCGCCACTGCGCCCTGTGTTCTTCACAATGAAAGCAGGTTCACACTGAGCACATGTGACAGACGTGACAGTCTGGAACGCCGTGGAGAACGTTCTGCCTGACCCTTTGTCCTACTACACTATTGGCGTGCAATCGCAGTTCGGTTGAGGGAGGCCTGGTTCGAAATGTCCAGGACCGAAGCCAAATAATATGTCAGGAGCATGTGAAGTTCGAGGCTCACCTGGCTTCCGCCTGCTCATCCAACTCTTTCTGAGATCTGCGCATTTCTTAAATTGGGGGGAAGGAGGCGAAGAACCGCACAGCCGCTTCCATCCGTTCGCGCAGGAGGTAGGCCTAGGAAGAATGCAAGCAAGGATGTGACGGTGATCCGAGATGAAGAGAGTTCACCTCCAGCACCGCGCGTTGTGAGACCAATATGGAAGCATGGTATGAAGCCGCTGCTTGTGGCCCTAGGAGCCGGTGCAGCGAAACACTAGAATGGCATACTTACGAATGCGGGTAACAGCCAGCGAAGTGTGAGACGGAGATGTAACCTTCCAGCGAGTTCCTGCAAAGGAAGCATTATGCTATGGACTGGCCCGCCCGTTCCCCAGACCTGAATCCAATTGAGCACATCTGGGACAACATGTCTCGCTCCATCCACCAACGCCACGTTGCACCACAGACTGTCCAGGAGTTGGCGGGTGCTTTAGTCCAGGTCTGGGAGGAGATGCCTCAGGAGACCATCCGCCACCTCATCAGGAGCATGCCCAGGCGTTGTAGGGAGGTCATACCGGCACGTGGAGGCCACACACACTACTGAGCCTCATTTTGACTTGTTTTAAGGACATTACATCAAAGTTGGATCAGCCTGTAGTGTGATTTTCCACTTTAATTTTGAGTGTGACTCCAAATCCAGACCTCCATGGTTTGATAAATTTGATTTCCATTGATAATTTTTGTGTGATTTTGTAGTAAGCACATTCAACTATGTAAAGAAAAAAGTATTTAATAAGAATGTTTCATTCATTCAGATCTAGGATGTGTTATTTTAATGTTCCCTTTATTTTTTTGAGCAGTGTATATATATATGATATGATATTTTGGCCATATCGCCCAGCCCTAATCTCCATAGAAAAACATTGGTAGTAGAATGTTCTTACTGAAGAGCTCAGTGACTTTCAACGTGCCACCGTCATAGGATGCCACCCTTTCAACAAGTCAATTCGTCAAATTTCTGGCCTGCTAGAGCTGCCCCGGTCAACTGTAAGTGCTGTTATTGTGAGGTGGAAACATTTAGGAGCCGACAATGGCTCAGCCGCGAAGTAGTAGGCCACACAAGCTCACAGAACAGGACTGCTGAAGTGCATAAACATTGTCTGTCCTTGGTCGCAACACTTACTACCCAGTTTAAAACTGCCTCTGGAAGCAACGTCAGCACAAAAACTGTTGGTCGGGAGCTTCATGAAATGGGTTTCCATGGCCGAACAGCCATTTGCAATGCCAAGCATTGGCTGGAGTGGTGTAATGCTCGCCGCCATTGGACTCTGGAGCAGTGGAAATTAGTTCTCCGGAGTGACACATCACGCTTCACCACCTGGCAGTCCGACAGACGAATCTGGGTTTGGCGGATGCCAGTATAATGCTACCAGCCCCAATGCATAGTACCAAGTGTAAAGTTAGGTTGGAATAATGGTCTAGGCCTGTTTTTCATGGTTCGGGCTAGGTTCCCTTAGTTCCAGTGAAGTGAAATCTTAACGCTACAGCATACAATGACATTCTAGATGAATCTGTGCTTCCAACTTTGTGGCAACAGTTTGGGGAAGGCCCTTTCCTGTTTAAGCATGACAATGCCCCAGTTCACAAAGCGAGGTCCATACAGAAATGGTTTGTCGAGTTCAGTGRGGAAGAATTTGACTGGCCTGAGCAGAGACCTGATCTCAACCCCATCGAACACCTTTGGTATGATTTGGAACGCCGACTGCGAGCCAGGCCTAATCGCCCAACATCAGTGCCAGACCTCACTAATGCTCTTGTGGCTGAATGGAAGCAAGTCCTCGCAGCAATGTTCCAACATCTAGCGGAAAGCCTTCCCAGAAGAGTAGCAGCAAAAGGGGGACCAACTCCATATTAATGCACATGATTTTGSAATGAGATGTTCAATGAGCAGGTGTCCATATACTTTTGGTAATGTAGTGTACGTACACTGACACCAACACACACACACCACATAGGCTGCTGCTACTGTCCATTCTCTTTCCTTTTTTCCTAGTCACTTTACCCCTACCTTAAGTTGAAGTTGGAAGTTTACATACACCGTTGCCAAATACATTTTAACTCAGTTTTTTGACAAATTCCCTGAATATTTAAATCCTAGTAAGAATTCCCTGTCTTAGGTCGGTTAGGATCACACTTTATTGTTTAAGAAGTGAATGTCATCATAATAGTAGAGAGAATGATTTATTCACAGCTTTTTATTTCTTTCATCGTATTCCCAGTGGTCAGAAGTTTACATACCTCAATTAGTATTTGGTAGCATTGCATTTACATCGTTTTAAGCTGGGTAAAACGTTTCGGGTAGCCTTCCACAAGCTCCCCACAATAAGTTGGGTTGGATTTTAGGCCATTCCTCCTGCAGAGCAGGTGTAACTGAGTCAGGTTTTAGGCCTCTTGCTCACACATGCTTTTTCAGTTCTGCCCACAATTTTCTATAGGGATGGTAGCGCTTTTGTGATGGCCACTCCATACCTGGACTTTGTTGTCCTTAAGCCATTTTGACACAACTTTGGAAGTATGCTGGGGTCCATTGTGCATTTTGCGACCAAGCTTTAACTTCCTGACTGATGTCTTGAGATGGTGCTTCAATATATCCACATATTTTCTTTTCTCATGATGCCATTTATTTTGTGAAGTGCACCAGTCACTCCTGCAGCAAAGCACACGCCCCACAACATGATGCTGCCATCCCCGTGCTTCACGGTTGGGATGGTGTTCTTCGGCTTGCAAGCCTCCCCCTTTTCCCTCAAACATGACGATGGTCATTATGGCCAACAGTTCATTTGTTCATCAGACCAGAGGACATGTCTCCAAAAAGTACGATCTTTGTCCTGTGCAGTTGCAACCGTAGTCTGGCTTTTTTATGGCTGTTTTGGAGCAGTGGCTTCTTCCTTGGTGAGCGGGGTTTATGTCGATATAGGACTTGTTTTACTGTGGATATAGATACTTTGTACCTGTTTCCTCCAGCATCTTCACAAGGTCTTTTGCTGTTGTTCTGGGATTGATTTGCACTTTTCGCACCAAAGTAGTTAATCTCTAGAGACAGAACGAGTCTCCTTCCTGAGCGGTATAACGGCTGCGTGGTCCCATGGTGTTTATACTTGCGTACTATTGTTTTGTACAGATGAACGTGGTACTTCAGGCGTTTGGAAATTGCTCCCAAGGATGAACCAGACTTGTGGAGGTCTACAATTTTTTCCTGAGGTCTTGGTGTTTTCTTTTGATTTTCCCATGATGTCAAGCAAAGAGGCACTGAGTTTAAAGGTAGACTTGAAATATATCCACAGGTACACCTCCAATTGACTCAAAATGATGTCAATTAGCCTTTCAGAAGCTTCTAAAGCCATGACATCATTTTTCTGGATTTCTGAGCTGTTTAAAGGCACAGTCAACTAAGTGGTATGTAAACGTCTGACTTCCACTCTATATGTAATAGCTACCTCCCTCTATATAGCTACGTTACTACCTGGTACTCCCTGTATATAGGCCACGTTACTACCTGGTACTCCCTGTATATAGCCATGTTATTACCTGGTACTCCCTGTATATAGCCATGTTACTACCTGGTACTTCCTGTATATAACCATGTTACTACTGGTACGTCTGTATATAGCCATGTTCTACCAAGTACTCTTGTATATAGCCATGGTACTACCTGGTACTCTTGTATATAGCCATGTTACTACCTGGTACTCCTGTATATAGCCATGTTACTACCTGGTACTCCCTGTATATAGACTGTTATTACCTGGTACTCCTTGTATATAGCCATGTTACTACATGGTACTCCTTGTATATAGCCATGTTACTACCTGGTACGTCCTGTATATAGCCATGGTATTACCTGGTACTCTTGTATATAGCCATGTTATTACATGGTACTCCTTGTATATAGCCATGTTACTACCTGGTACGTCCTGTATATACCATGTTACTACCTAGTACTCCTTGTATATAGCCATGGTACTACCTGGTACTTCCTGTATATAGCCATGTTACTACCTGGTACTTTCTTGTATATAGCCATGTTACTAACTGGTACTTCCTGTATATAGCCATGTTACTACCTGGTACTTCCTGTATATAGCCATGTTACTACCTGGTACGTCCTGTATATAGCCATGTTACAAACCTGGTACGTCCTGTATATAGCCATGGTATTACCTGGTACTCCTTGTATATAGCCATGTTATTACATGGTACTCCTTGTATATAGCCATGTTACTACCTGGTACGTCCTGTATATAGCCATGTTACTACCTGGTACTTCTTGTATATAGCCATGTACTAACTGTACTCCTGTATATAGCCATGTTACTACCTGGTACTTCCTGTATATAGCCATGTACTACGCTGGATACGTTCCTGTATATAGCCATGTTACTACCTAGTACTTCCTGTATATAGCCATGGTTATTACATGGTACTCCTTGTATATACCATGTTTACTACCTGGTACGTCTGTATATAGCCATGTACTACCTAGTACTCCTTGTATATAGCCATGGTACTACCTGGTACTTCCTGTATATAGCCATGTTACTACCTAGGTACTGTTTTTTTACTCTTGTATATAGCCATGTTACTACCTGGTACTCCCTGTATATAGCCATGTTACTACCTGGTACTTCCTGTATATAGCGCAATGTTACTACCTGGTACTCTCCCTGTATATAGCCATGTTACTTTTACTTGTTATTGTTATTGTTAATCACTCTGTATTTGTTTCTCATGTCATTACTTAAATTTTAGCATTTTATTTCTTATCTTTATCTTAACTCTGCATTGTTGGAAAAGGATTCGTAAGAAAGCGTTTCACTTTTAGTCTGCACCTGTGTTTATGAAGCATGTGACAATGTGATATTCTCAGTTGATCTTGCTGAGCCTCGGAGCTGATGGGGAGTGGAGGAATTGACCTCATTCCCATATACCCATATGTATTGAGAAAGAGAGAAATACAGATTGAGAAATACAGAGAGAGAGAGGATGGCTGAAGAAATCAACTAGGGGCTGTCACATCTCCCCTGCTGCCTGCCTGCAGCCTGTCTCCCTCCCTCCCTGACTGCCTGTCTCCGTGCCTGCCTGTCTCCCTGCTGCAGTGTCACGGCGAGCACAGATAAAAGGGGGTTGTTTCAGGAGGAGAGGAGTGAAAGAGAGGGAGCGATTGGGAGGGGAAGAGAGAGAGATCACAGCTGCAAAGACCTAGTGGGAACAGATTCAGACAACAAATGTGCAGCCCTCCTTCCCATGAAGAGGGTGACCCTACTACCCCCATCCCCCAACACACACATACAGCAACTCCACACGTATTAAGTGGAAGAGCATGCCTTTATGAAAGACGAGCTGCGTACAAATGGAGCGTGACAATCCAGAGAAAAGAGAGAAAGCCTTGAGACGCCTGCTTAGAAAGAGAGTGAAAGAAAGAGACAGAAAGAGACAAAAAGACAGACAGCATAAAGTGGAGCATTACAAGCAGTATGCTAGTGACCCTGGGCTTTGCCATTGGTACAGTATTTTATTTCAAGAAACTAGCTCAGCTAGTATCAGTGAAACCATTTTAACTATCTGAGAGATTGGTTGTATTCTACCACTGTAAGGACAGAATAGTGTTAACATATATTGTTACAATTATTGAACTACAGTACTTGATTGTGTATCTGTTAGAGCAGAGCTGGTTTTCTACAGAGCTGTTGTTCCCTCCATTAACATGGAAGCTGTCCTCTGGGAGACAGAGGAGAGTAGGAACTCCTGCCTGCTGCAGTGGTAGTAAACAATTCACACAGCCAGTGTCCTTTGTCCACGCACCTCCTGCTTAACCCCACCCCCTTCTTTTGTGATTCATTCCGGCAAAGCTATGCTACACAATCTAAAGCAGGAAAAARGGTAGAGAGGGTGAGAGAGAGAGATGGAGAGATAGAGGAATGAGATGGGCAGTACCTTGGCTGATTCCGTTGACTCCTCCGCTTTAATCCAAACCGATTCAGAGGCAGCTCTTTTAGCTGCAGCCTTCAGACTCAATGAGCATTCACTCAAGGGCCTTACCCAGCATGCTCCACTCCACACAAAGACAAGGGGGTGTGACCAATCACGTCTTGCTTCAGTATGCACTCTGCTTTTTCCCTCCCTCCCTCTCTCTTCTGCTCCCTCCCTCCTTCTGTGCTCCTCCCTCCCTCCTTCTCTGTGCTCCCTCCCTCCCTCTCTCTGTTCCCTCCCTCCCTCCTTCTCTGTGCTCCCCCTCCTTCTCTTCTCTGTTCCCCCCTCCCTGTCTCACTGTTCCCTCCCCCTCTCTCTCTCTGTCTGTGCTCCCTCCCTGTCGCTCTGTGCTCCCTCCCTTTCTGTTCCCCCCTCCCCCTCTCTCCTGTTCTCCCTCCCTCCTTCTCTGTTCCCTCCCTCCTTCTCTGTGCTCCCTCCCTCTCTGTCTCTGTTCCCTCCCTCCCTCCTTCTCTGTTCCCTCCCTACCTCCTTCTCTGTTCCCTCCCTCCCTCCTTCTCTGTTCCCTCCCTCCCTCCTTCTTGTTCCCTCCCTCCTTCTCTGTCCCTCTCTGTGCTCCCTCCCTCTCTGTCTCTCTGTTCCCCCCTCTCTCTGCTCCCGCCCTCTCTCTCTCCTAGCTCCCTCCCCTTAATGCCCACTGACATACAAGCTTGTGGGCGGCCTGCCGAAAGCGTTGTTATGGCAACGCATCCCCAGTTGCGCCCAACGCCTGTTCTGCAAGCTTTTTCTCCCTCCCCCCTCTATCCCTCTATATCTCTCCATCTCTCTCCTTCTCTCCCTCCTCTCCAATGAAAACTTAAGTGCTGCTCACTGCAGGTTGGGCTCAGAAGCACGTCCAGTCATGTGTCAGATAAAATGGGTGATCTGCTGCTCTCCTCTCCACACAGCTCTCTCTCTCTCTCTGTGAGGGGGGATTCTCTGTGACCCAATTAGAAAAGGACAGCCCAGATAGCTCAATTTCAGGAGGCTTGCAGTCAAATCCAAGATATAGGGCAGTTTTTTTTGTAATAGCAAATAAAAGGGTATTTACTGAACACAATGTTATGTAGTCGATACACAATGTGTCACTATGACTATGTGCCTGGCCTTCTCGTGCTGCCAAGGAAGTAGGTCTCCATTGGCACATATGTAGTGGAGAACTTGATATAAACCTGCTGAGTGGGTGAGAGAAGGGTGAGAGTGGAGGAGGTGTGGGGTGTGAGAGGAGGAGATGTGGGGTTAAGAGGGGAGGTGGCGTTATATGTGAGTGGGGGAGGGGTGGACATTCATTGGGGCCTCCTGTGTCTCACAAAAGGGCCCCCGACAAAAAAAAATCTTGGTTGACTGATTCGTCAATCGATTGGTCGAAATTGAAAAACTTGTATTTTTCCATATATAGACACACCCTATGTTTCAATAAAATCAACTATATGTAGGCTACTGGGCTTGTCTGATGCTTTAAGCACTGCCGTAAAAAAATAAGACACAGAGGGAGTCAGAGATCATTATAGCCTAAGCAGAAAAATAAATTAAAAACTGTTCCCYACCCAACCCTTCTCCTGCAGCTGCCCTTTCGTTCCGTTGCTGGTAATAGGCTATACACCAGCGGTCGGCAACCGTTTACATTTGCAGTGCCAAGTTATGGTACCATTTCCACTGTTCTGCGTGCCAGTTACGATTTTCATATTCACATTTTCGTGGAGCAGTTTAATTTAATTTATAATAAAAAGTCTTCATATCTAAAAATCAATGTCATGTGGTTAATCAAAATTATTTCTAAATTAAAATGATACAAATATAAAAGTAACTTCTATTGCCATTGGCAATATGTAATAATAACCTACATAAAGCCAACAAATAAAAACARTGCAGCCTGCAAGTCGAAAATATTCMGATAAAAATAAATATCCTATGATTCACAGTGGTTATGCATGGCCTGTTTTTAACCTTTATTTAACTAGGCAAGTCAGCTAAGAACAAATTCTAYTTTTCAATGACYGCCTAGGAACGGCCTTGTTCTGAGGCAGAAAGACAGATTTTTACCTTGTCAGCTCGGGGATTCGATCTTGCAACCTTTCGGATACTAGTCCAATGCTCTAACCACTAGGCTACCTGCCGCCCCAGGAAACTTGGTCTGGCCCAAAGGTCATGCTAGCAGACTTGCAACATTGTATAACATATTCTGGGCCCTAAGAGTTTCCTGTGCCGGACAGACACATTTTTCTGCACAAGGGATAAGAAGTAATCAGGTAGGCCTATTTTATGAGCATGACATTTTCTTCCCCTTTCATGCTGAATGGTTATGTAAAAGTGAGAGAGCTGGAAAGATGTTTCTAATAGGCTACGTTAAGGAACTATGGTCATTCTCAATGGATGTAAAAACAGACTGTTTACTTGCTGTTTGAGGCAAAGAAAAAAAGTGTGTGTATATATATATTTTTTTTTATACCCCCAATTTCATGGTATCCAATTGGGCCAGACAGTCTTGTCCCATTGCTGCAACTCCCTCGGGAGAGGCGAAGGTCAAGAGCAATGCGTCCTCCAAAACACTACCCTGCCAAGCTGCACTGCTTCTTGACACACTGCTTGCTTATCCGGGAAGCCAGCCGCACCAATGTGTCGGAGGGACCACCGTCCAGCTGGCGATCTTAGTCAGTGCGCATGCGCCCGGACCGCCACAAGGAGTCGCTAGAGTGCGAAGGGACAAGGACATCTCGGCCAATCAAACCCTCCCCTAACCCGGATTGACGCTGGGCCAATTGTGTGACGCCTCATGGGTCTCACGGTTGCGGCCGGCTGCAACACAGCCCGGGATCGAACCCGGGTCTGTAGTAACGCCTCTAGCACTGCGATGCAGAGCCTTAGACCACTGCGCCACTCGGGAGGACAGAAAAAAATACTTTGAGAAGCTCCACAGTGGTGGTGAGTTAAGACAATCAGAAATAGTATCAGATCCCCAAATGGGAACATTTATAGGCCTACAWTTGCACGTAGGCCAGGTAGCCTAGGCCTACTMCTATGCGTAATCAGGTACGTGTCCTTACACAAGATTGACAGGAACGCGCCAAACAAAAGACAATTAATAAATTGATAACTCGTAAATGGAATGAAATAATAAACCAAAACTTGCATTGGATTTTAGCCTACATTTGCACGTAGGCCAGGTAGCCTAGGCCTACTCTATGCGTAATCAGGTACGTGTCCTTACACAAGATTGACAGGAACGCGCCAAACAAAAGACAATTAATAAATTGATAACTCGTAAATGGAATGAAATAATAAACCAAAACTTGGAGCCTCCCGGGTGGCGCAGTGGTCTAGGGCACTGCATCGCAGTGCTAGCTGCGCCACCAGAGTCTCTGGGTTCGCGCCCAGGCTCTGTCGCAGCCGGCCGCGACCGGGAGGTCCGTGGGGCGACGCACAATTGGCATAGCGTCGTCCGGGTTAGGGAGGGTTTGGCCGGTAGGGATATCCTTGTCTCATCGCGCTCCAGCGACTCCTGTGGCGGGCCGGGCCGCAGTGCGCGACAACCAAGGGGCCAGGTACACGGTGTTTCCTCCGACACATTGGTGCGGCTGGCTTCCGGGTTGGAGGCGCGCTGTGTTAAGACGCAGT
>NC_036848.1:5098660-5110477 GCF_002910315.2 Salvelinus sp. IW2-2015
CAAAACTTGAGCCTCCCGGGTGGCGCAGTGGTCTAGGGCACTGCATCGCAGTGCTAGCTGCGCCACCAGAGTCTCTGGGTTCGCGCCCAGGCTCTGTCGCAGCCGGCCGCGACCGGGAGGTCCGTGGGGCGACGCACAATTGGCATAGCGTCGTCCGGGTTAGGGAGGGTTTGGCCGGTAGGGATATCCTTGTCTCATCGCGCTCCAGCGACTCCTGTGCGGGCCGGGCGCAGTGCGCGCTAACCAAGAGGGGCCAGGTACACGGTGTTTCCTCCGACACATTGGTGCGGCTGGCTTCCGGGTTGGAGGCGCGCTGTGTTAAGAAGCAGTGCGGCTTGGTTGGGTTGTGCTTCGGAGGACGCATGGCTTTCGACCTTCGTCTCTCCCGAGCCCGTACGGGAGTTGTAGCGATGAGACAAGATAGTAATTACTAGCGATTGGATACCACGAAAATTGGGGAGAAAATGGGATAAAAAAATAAAATAAAATAAATAAACCAAAACTTTTCTCGCAAGTGTAGCCTAGGTTGTGCACTCTGCAAACAACGTGTCCACTCCTACAATGACAACGGTGAGACTGTAGTAATAATATATTTAATGCATTAACAGAATTACCGTAACCAAACAAACATTGTAGATTATAATTTATGGTAATTAAAAGTACATTTACTACTGGTGATACTGGTGTGCCATCCCGAGGCCTCTGCAATGGATTAATCCACTCAGACAGACGTGAATCAGACAGGTGTCTTATGTGCCATAAAATATTTTGATATATTTGTCACTGTTCCGACAAAAAAAATCTTGGTCGACCAACAGCCAATCTGTCACGCCCTGACCTTAGAGAGCCTTTTATTCTCTATTTGGTTAGGTCGGGGTGTGGACTAGGGTGGTACTCTAGTTGTTTATTTCTATGTTGGCCTGGTATGGTTCCCATCAGAGGCAGCTGTCTATCGTTGTCTCTGATTGGGGATCATATTTAGGCAGCCTTTTTCCACTGGGTTTTTGTGGGATCTTGTCTAGGTCTAGTTGCCTGCGAGCACTACATTAGCTTCACATTTCGTTTTGCGCTATATTGTTTTCTGTGTGTTTCACTTCGAATAAAAGATGATGGAACCATTCCACGCTGCACCTTGGTCCGATTCATACAACAACGTTCGTGACACAATCGACCAAAACAATCGACCAGTCGACTAGCAAAATCAGATGCAAGTATTCAAAATCAGAAAGTATTTTCCCTAGCAAAGTGGCCTATTTAGAGAATAGAGATGGCTCCATAACACCTCCACGTTTAGACAAAACGATTGATCTGAGAGATTTGCCTTTTAATCACATGGTTGTTGCCATCAACAAGTTCCCAACTGAAACATGAGGCCAGTGTCCCGGTGCTACTGTTAGAAATGTACATTCATTCACCACACTGCAGGTCCTGGGACAAGTACAATGGAGACCACACAAAGAGTGGAGCAACATTTCACACCCTACTGGTAGCAAGTTACATCACAACACGTGATAACATTATAAACAGTTTGGTAACAAGTTTTTAGTGAGTGTGTATCAACTAACATCAAGGCGGTGGCCCGTTCCTGTAGGTCATGCTCTACAACATCCGCAGAGTACGACCCTGCCTCCACACAGGAAGCGGCGCAGGTCCTAATCCAGGCACTTGTCATCTCCCGTCTGGATTACTGCAACTCGCTGTGGCTGGGCTCCCTGCCTGTGCCATTAAACCCCTACAACTCATCCAGAACGCCGCAGCCCGTTCTGGTGTTTCAACCTTCCCAAGTTCTCTCACGTCACCCCGCTCCTCCGCTCTCTCCACTGGCTTCCAGTTGAAGCTCGCATCCGCTACAAGACCATGGTGCTTGCCTCACGGAGCTGTGAGGGGGAACGCACCTCAGTACCTCCAGGCTCTGATCAGGCCCTACACCCAAACAAAGGCACTGCGGTTCATCCACCCTCTGGCCTGCTCGCCTCCCTACCACTGAGGAAGGTACAGTTCCCGCTCAGGCCCAGTCAAAAAACTGTTCGCTGCTCTGGCCCCCAATGGTGGAACAAACTCCCTCACGAGCCAGGACAGCGGAGTCAATCACCACCTTCCGGAGACACCCTGGAAACCCCACCTCTTTAAGGAATACCTAGGAGTAGGATAAAGTAATCCTTCTCACCCCCCCCCCCTTTAAAAGATTTAGATGCACTATTTGTTAAAGTGGCCTTCCACTGGATGTCATAAGGTGAATGCACCAATTTGTAAGTCGCTCTGGATAAGAGCGTCTGCTAAATGACTTAAATGTAAATGTAAATGTATCAATGCTTTCATTGTGAATATCTATTACTGTTACCATACTATTACCATGTTATTAGGTCTACTACTAGAATCTGTAAAGTGCAACCTCAATATTTATATTCTGAAGGAATAAACTACAACGTCTCAGGAACAGGTTTTCATAAATTGTTAATATTCAACAAACTTAAAACATTGAATTGACAAAAGCATCCGGTTCTTTCTCTCTATGGACTGTTAGAAGAGGTCACTGGACAAGGGCACTTAACCAATGACCTTCAGGTCAGCAGGAGTGACAATTCCCGACTCTGCCAACCCATTACCCTGCCTATACACCTGGTGACAAGAATTCAAGTTGTTACACAACACAACAAAAACAGAAGTATTTAGCCTATACTGACCAGAGACACTTATACACCACCTATAAAACACTGAAGGCACATTGTGGTCAACAGTGTTAGGCTGCATTGCATGCCTCTAACACTAGATGGGGTAAGAGAATGACTGGCTCCCTGTCACAATGTCAAAACAGGAATGGAGTAGGCCTACTGAATTAACTTCTGAGGAAGCAGTGAGAGTGAAATCTCCATGTGAAAGTGCTTTTATTTGGCTTCTCTTTCTAAGCTGTTGCATTTAGGCCTAATCAGAGAGATCTAGGCTGAGGCAGTAATGGTCTTTTCACTTCATCTCCTCTGACAACTCAAGTTGGAACATGTTTCTGTTGTTGCTTTCTTTTAGGGGCATAAAATGAAATTGACATCCTATTTTACAGAGCATTACAGGTCCAACCACCCCATCTTATCATGACTTAGAATTACTGTACCATACTACTACTACTACTACCACCATCCCAAAACACCACTACTACTATCCCCACCACCACCACTACTTACTACTATCCCCACCACCACCACTACTACTACTATCCCCACCACCACCATCCCCACACTACTACTATCCCCACCACCCACACCTACTACTACTATCCCCACACCACTAAATACTACTATCCCACCCCACCACCTACTACTACTACTACTATCCCCAACCACCACTAATACTACTATCCCCACCACCACCACCACTACTATTCCCACCACCCACTATTCCACCACCACTAATACTACATTCCCCATCACCCCCCATAACTACTATCCCCACCACCACTATCTACCACCACTACTATCCCCACCACCACCACCACTACTATCCCACCACCACTATTCCCACCACCACTAATACTACTATCCCCACCACCACCATCCCCAACCACACTAATATCACCTACCACCACCTACTTACTACTACTTAGACCCACCACCACTAATACTACTATCCCCACCACCCACCCATCCCACCACTACTACTTACTACTATCCCCACCACCCACTAATACTACTATCCCCACCACCACCACTATCCCCACCACCATCAACCACTATCCCCCACCACCACCACTACTACACTTATCCCCACCACCTACACTACTATCCCCACCAACCAACTACTACTATCCCCACCAACCTACCACTACTACTATACCCACCCCACTATTCCTACCACCCACTACACCCCCACCACCACCCACCACCACTACTATTCCCCACCACCACTAATAATACTATCCCTACCACCCCTACTACTACTACTATCCCACCCACTAATTACTACTATCCCCACCACCATCACCACTATTCCCCACCCACCACCACTACTACTACTACTATCCCCACCACCACCACTACTACTACTATCCCCACCACCACCACTACTACTACTTACTATCCACACCACCACCACTTACTACTACTACTACTATCCCCACCACCACCACTACTACTACTACTACTATCCCCACCACCACCACACTATCCCCACCACCAACACTTACTATCCCCACCACCACCACTACTACCACTATCCCCACCACCTACTACTAACCTACCACTATCCCCACCACCTACTACTACCATATCCCTTACCACCACCACCACCACTACTATTCCCCCACAACCACCACTACTTACTATCCCCACCACCACTATTCCCTACCACCACTACTATCCCCACCACCACTATCCTCACCCACCACTACTATCCCCCACCACCACTATCCCCACCACTACTATCCCCACCACCACAACCACCACCACTACTATCCCACCACCACTTACTATCCCTTACCAACCACCTACTACTACTACTACTATCCCCACCACTTACTACTACTACCATCCCCACCACTACTACTACTACTATCCCCACCAACCCACTACTACTATCCCCACCAACCACTACTACTATCCCCACCACCACTATTCCCCACCACCACTATCCCCACCCACCACAACCACCACCACTATCCCCACCACCACTATCCCATACCACCACTACTACTATCCCTACCACCATAACCACTACTACCTACTACTATCCCACCACCTACCACTACCTATCCCCACACACTACTAACTACTTCACCACTATCCCCCACACTACCCAACACCCACTACTACTATCCCCACCACACACACAACCTCACATCACTATCCTCACCACCACCACACTCCCCACACTTACTACTATCCCCACCACCAACACTCCTATCCCACCACCACCACTACTACTACTATCCCACTCACCCACTACTACTGATCCTCACCACATCACTACTATCCCCACCACCACTACTACCACTATCCCCACCACCTTCCACCCACCACTACAAACTTACTACTATCTCCCACACCACCACACTTATCCCCACCAGCACACCACTATTATCCACCCACCCACTACTACTATCCCCACACCACCACCACCCCACCACTTACTACTACTACTCACTTCACACCCCACCTTACCACAATCCCCACCAGCACACCACTATTTATCCCACACCAACACACCAGCTACTACTATCCCCCCACCACCACTATCACTACACTACTATTCCCACCACCACCACCACCCCACCAACCTACCACTACTATCCCACCACCACTACATCACCCTACCACTCACCTACTATCACTACTACTAACAACCACAACACTAACAAGACCTACCATCGCGGCACCACCACTCACCCACCACCATTCCACCACTCTACTTACTAATCCCCCACCCTATCCAGCACACCACTACACTACTATCCCCACACCACCACTAACTTCCACTACATCCGTCCCACACTTACTTTTTTACTTAAATTTTCCCCCCACCACCCCCACTACTACTACTATCCCCCACACCTATCCCACTACTTCAAAACCACTATCCCCTACCCCACCACTACTACTACTATCCCACCATGACCACTCTCCAACACTCTACACTATCCACCACTGACTACATACCAACCCACTACCACCACACTACATCAACTATACCCCCACCACATCCCACCACCACCGTATACTACTTCCCCCACTATCCCTACCACCACCACTTACATCACCCAACATATCCACCACCACACTCTATGAACCACTACATCCCACCATACTACTATCCCCCAACCCCACCACACACTACTATCCCCAACCACCACCTACCTAACTACCACCACTACTACTATCCCCACCACCACCACTACATACCACTATCCCGCACACCAGCACATTGCTTAAATAAACTATCATGATTTCGTTAACAATCACCACAATCTATAGACCACTGGCGTGGTTGAACAATACGAGTTTTAATGAACCCCTACATCACTTCACGCCCAGCATATACGCAAACTAACTTCAGACTTCAACACTGTTACATTAATTACCACTAGATTGACGACCACGCGTAGCAACCATCCCCCCACTAAAGAAGCAGTGCAGCTTGGTTGGGTTGTGCTTCGGAGGACGCATGGCTTTCGACCTTCGTCTCTCCCGAGCCCGTACGGGAGTTGTAGCGATGAGACAAGATAGTAATTACTAGCGATTGGATACCACGAAAATTGGGGAGAAAATGGGATAAAAAAATAAAATAAAATAAATAAACCAAAACTTTTCTCGCAAGTGTAGCCTAGGTTGTGCACTCTGCAAACAACGTGTCCACTCCTACAATGACAACGGTGAGACTGTAGTAATAATATATTTAATGCATTAACAGAAATTACCGTAACCAAACAAACATTGTAGATTATAATTTATGGTAATTAAAAGGTACATTTACTACTGGTGATACTGGTGTGCCATCCCCGAGGCCTCTGCAATGGATTAATCCACTCAGACAGACGTGAATCAGACAGGTGTCTTATGTGCCATAAAATATTTTGATATATTTGTCACTGTTCCGACAAAAAAAATCTTGGTCGACCAACAGCCAATCTGTCACGCCCTGACCTTAGAGAGCCTTTTATTCTCTATTTGGTTAGGTCGGGGTGTGACTAGGGTGGGTACTCTAGTTTGTTTATTTCTATGTTGGCCTGGTATGGTTCCCAATCAGAGGCAGCTGTCTATCGTTGTCTCTGATTGGGGATCATATTTAGGCAGCCTTTTTCCACTGGGTTTTTGTGGGATCTTGTCTAGGTCTAGTTGCCTGCGAGCACTACATTAGCTTCACATTTCGTTTTGCGCTATATTGTTTTCTGTGTGTTTCACTTCGAATAAAAGATGATGGAACCATTCCACGCTGCACCTTGGTCCGATTCATACAACAACGTTCGTGACACAATCGACCAAACAATCGACCAGTCGACTAGCAAAATCAGATGCAAGTATTCAAAATCAGAAAGTATTTTCCCTAGCAAAGTGGCCTATTTAGAGAATAGAGATGCTCCATAACACCTCCACGTTTAGACAAAACGATTGATCTGAGAGATTTGCCTTTTAATCACATGGTTGTTGCCATCAACAAGTTCCCAACTGAAACATGAGGCCAGTGTCCCGGTGCTACTGTTAGAAATGTACATTCATTCACCACACTGCAGGTCCTGGGACAAGTACAATGGAGACCACACAAAGAGTGGTAGCAACATTTCACACCCATACTGGTAGCACGTTACATCACAACACGGGATAACATTATAACAGTTTGGTAACAAGTTTTAGTGAGTGGTATCAATGCTTTCATTGTGAATATCTATTACTTGTTACCATACTATTACCATGTTATTAGGTCTACTACTAGAATCTGTAAAGTGCAACCTCAATATTTATATTCTGAAGGAATAAACTACAACGTCTCAGGAACAGGTTTTCATAAATTGTTAATATTCACAAACTAAAACATTGATTGACAAAAGCATCCGGTTCTTTCTCTCTATGGACTGTTAGAGAGGGTCACTGGACAAGGCACTTAACCAATGACCTTCAGGTCAGCAGGAGTGACAATTCCCGACTCTGCCAACCCATTACCCTGCCTATACACCTGGTGACAAGAATCAAGTTGTTACACAACACAAACAAAACAGAAGTATTAGGCCTATACTGACCAGAGACACTATTACACCACCTATAAACAACTGAAGGCACATTGTGGTCAACAGTGTTAGGCTGCATTGCATGCCTTAACACTAGATGGGGGTAAGAGAATGACTGGCTCCCTGTCACAATGTCAAAACAGGAATGGAGTAGGCCTACTGAATTAACTTCTGAGGAAGCAGTGAGAGTGAAATCTCCATGTGAAAGTGCTTTTATTTGGCTTCTCTTTCTTAAGCTGTTGCATTTAGGCCTAATCAGAGAGAGATCTAGGCTGAGGCAGTAATGGTCTTTTCACTTCATCTCCTCTGACAACTCAAGTTGGAACATGTTTCTGTTGTTGCTCTTTTAGGGGCATAAAATGAATTGACATCCTATTTTACAGAGCATTACAGTCCAACACCCCCATCTTATCATGACTAGAATTACTGTACCATTACTACTACTACTACTACCACCATCCCCAAAACACCACTACTACTATCCCCACCACCACCACTACTACTACTATCCCCACCACCACCACGCACACCAACCATACTTACTACTATCCCCACGCACCACCATCCCGCCCCACTAACTCACTATCCCCACCACCAACCACTACTACTACTACTATTCCATCATCACACCACTAATACTACTATCTCCACCATTCCACCACCTACTAACTACTACTACTATCCCCACCACACTAATACTACTATCCCCACAACCGACCACTATATCTCTCACCACCACTATTCGCCACCACCACTAATACTAACTATCCCCAACCACCACCATCCCCACCACCACTAGCTATAATCCCCACCACTATTCCTACCACCCTACTATCCCCACCACCACCAACCACTACTATCTCGCCACCACCACTCTATTCCCACCCACCCCCCTAATACTGACTATCAACCCACCACCACCATCCGCCACCCACCTACTAATAATCCTTACGCAACCACCTTACTAACTACTACTAGACCCACCACCACTAATACTACTATCACCCCTACCACCACCATCCTCCACTACTACTACTCTGATCCCCACCACCACTAATACTACTATCCCCACCACTACGACTCCTCCCCACACCATCACCACTATCCCCACCACCACCACTACTAACTATATCCACCACCAACACTACTATCACCACCTACCAACACTACTATCCCCACACCCACCAACTACTACTATACCACCCACCACTATTCCTACCACCACTACTATCCCGCACACAACACACACCACTACTTATCGCCACCACCACTAATAATACTATCCCTAGCCACCACCTACTACTACTACTATCCACCACCAAACCCACTAACTACTCATCCCCACCACCACACACACTATAATCCCCACCACCACCACTATCTACTACTATCCCCACCACCACTACTACTATTCCACTCCACCTACTACTCCTCCACCCACCACTACTACTACTACTACTATCCTCACCACCACCACTCTACTACTATACGTCCAACCACCACCACTACTATCCCCACCACCACCCCCAACACTACTACCTACTATCCCACCACTACTACTCACTATCCCACACCTTATACTACTTAACCAGTCATCCCCACCACTACTACTATCTATCCACACACCACACTACTACATCCACCACACTACTACTATCCCCACCACTACACATATCCCACCACACGTCTACTATCCCCACCACCACTATTCACCTACCACTCATCCCCACCACATCCCGCACCTACTACATCCCCACCACCTACAAGACCACTACTACTATCCACCACACAACTACTACCCTATCCCCACTACTACTACTACTACTATCCCCACCACTCCTACTACTCCATCCCCACCACTACTACTACTACTACCCCACCAACCACTACTATCCTATCCCACCCCAACCTACTACTACTATCCCACCACCACTATCCACACCACTATCTCCCACCACCACACACCACACTATTCCCCACCAACCACAACCCTAGCCACCACTACTATATCCCACACCACCTACCATACTTACTACTATCCCCACCACTACTACTACTTACTATACTACCCCACCACACTACTACTACTGATCCCACCAAACCACTACTAACTACTACTATACCCACCACTACTACTACCCATCACCACCACTATCCTCACCACCACCACCCCCTACTACTACTACTATCCACCCACCACTACTTACTACTATCCCTACCACACCACTACTACTACTATCCCCACCACCACTCTACTATCCCCACCACCTACACTACTAACTACTATCCCACCACCACTACATACTACTTCCCACACCACCATCCCCACACCATACTACTACTACTATCCAACCACCACCACTACCACTTCAGCATCACCACTAAATCCCACACAACCACCACTATACTACTATCCCCACCACCACCACTCATCCCACCACTACTACTACTACACTACACCCACCACTACTACCACGATCCCCACCAATACACCACTATTATCCCACACAACCACCACTACTACTACTATCCCACCACTACTAATACTACTATCCCAACCACCACCTACCATCCCCCACCACTACTACTACTACTATCCCACCACCACTACTAATCCCTACCACCACCTACTATACTACTATCACCACCACCACTAATACTACCTATCCCCCCGACCACCACTTCCCATCCCCACCACAATAACTTACTACTACTATCCCCACCACCACCACTATCACCACCACACCATCCCCCTACTACTACCACCACCATCCACCACCTACTACTACTATCCCCACCATACACTTACTCATCCCCACCACTACTTCCCATCTACTCACTACTATCCCACCACCACACTACTAACACTATCCCACCACCTACTACTACTACTATCCCCACCAACCTTAACTACCTACCCTTACTACTATCCTCTCACCACCACACCACTACTATCCACCACCACCACACTACTACTACTATCCCCACCACACACTACTTACTACTATCCCACCACCACTACTACCTACTCACTATCCCCACCACCACCACTACTATCCCACCACACTACCACTACTATCTACTAATCCCCACCACCACCACTACTACCACTATCCCCACAACCACCCATTACTACTCTATCCCCACCAACCACCACTACTACTATCCTCCACTACCACACTATACACTAGCTAAACATATCCCCACCACCACCAACTCCTACTAACTATCCCCACCACCCATCCCACTACTATCTCCCACCCACACTAACCACTATATCCCCACCACCACCTACTACTACACTACTACTACTATCCCCACCACCTACACACTACTATCCCCAACACTACACTACTACTATAACTATCCCCACCACTTACTACTACTACAACTTACTATCCCCACCACTACCTACTACTACCGATCTCCCCACCACTATCCTCACCACACATACCCCACCACCACCACTATATCCCCACCAACCACCACTACTATCCCCACCACCACTATCCCACTACTACATACTCTACCATACCACCAACCACTACTACTACTATTCCACACTATCCCTACCACCACACCACCACTACTCCCCACCACCACACTACTCTCCCCACACCACACACCACTACTACTACCCACACCACCATACTATCACCACTACTATCACCGTCCCACTACTACTATCCCCACCACCCCACTACTTACTACTATCCCCACACCATACCACCCCACTATATCCCACTACATCCCCAACACTCTACTACCTACCGACTATCCCACCACCACTACCACTATCCCCACCACCCACTACTACTATCCCCACCACCACCACTACTACCCCACCACCACTATACTATCCCCACCACCACCACTACTACCCCCACCACACTATACTATCCCCACCACACCACTATCCCTACCACCACCAGTAACTACTACTATTCCCACCACTATCCCTACCACCACCACTTACTATCCCCACCTACCACTCTACCTACCACCATCTACTACTTATCCCTACCACCACTTACTATCCCCACCACACCACTACTACTGATCCCCACCACACCACACACTACTACTACTACTATCCCCACCACCACCACTTA
>NC_036848.1:5110502-5116492 GCF_002910315.2 Salvelinus sp. IW2-2015
CACACACACACCTACCACACCCCACCACCACAACATCCCACCACCACCACCACATCCCTCCACCACAACCACTACTACTACCTACCACCACATACTACTACTATTCCACACCACGTATCCTACCACCGACACCACCACCACCACTACCCCCCACCATCTATCCCACACCACCCCACACTCTACACATATCCCCACCACCCACCATTACTATCACCACTAACTATCACCGTCCCCACTACTCTATCCCACCACCCCACTCACTACTACTATCCCCACCACCTACCAATATCCCCCCACTACTACTATCCCCAACACCACACTACCACTATCCCACCACCACTACCACTATCCCCACCACCCACTACACTACCCCACCACACCACTACTACCCCACACCACTATACTATCCCCACACCACCACTACTAACCCCACCACACTAGTACTATCCCCACCACACCACTATCCCTACCACCACCAGTACTACTACTATTCCCCACCACTATCCCTACCACCACCACTACTATCCCCCACCTACCACGACTACCACCATCTACTACTTATCCCTACCACCACTACTATCCCCACCACCACTACTACTGATCCCCACCACCACCACTACTACTACTACTATCCCCACACACCACCACTACTACTATCCCACCACCACCACTACTACTATTCCCACCACCACTACTACTATTCCCACACACCACTACATATCTCCACCACCACTACTAATTCCCACCACTATCCCTACTACCACCACCACTACTACCACAATGTACTAACTTTTCTGAGCTGGTAATTCTAATGAACTTATCCTCTGCAGCAGAGGTAACTCTGGGTCTTCCTTTCCTGTGGCAGTCCTCATGAGAGCCAGTTTCATCACAGCGCTTGATGGTTTTTGCGACTGCACTTGAAGAAACTTTCAAAGTTCTTGAAATATTCCGGATTGGCTGACCTTCATGTATAAAAGTAATGATGGACTGTCGTTTCTCTTTGCTTATTTGAGCAGTTGAACTTGGTTTTTACCAAATAGGGCTATCTTCTGTATACCACCATTACCTTGTCACAGCACTACTGATTGGCTCAAAAGCATTAATAAGGAAAGAAATTCCACAAATTAACTTTTAACGAGACACAGCTGTTAATTGAAATGCATTCCAGGTGACGACCTCATGAAGCTGGTTGAGAGAATGCCAAGAGTGTGCAAAGCTGTCATCAAGGCAAAGGGTGGCTACCTTGAAGAATCTCAAATATAAAATATATTCTGATTTGTTTAACACTTTTTTGGTTACTACATGATTCCATATGTGTAATTTCATAGTTGTGATGTCTACACTATTATTCTACAATGTAGAAAATAGTAAAAATAAAGAAAAACCCTGGAATGAGTAGGTCTGTCCAAACTTTTGACTGGTACTGTGTGTGTATATATATATATATATATATACATACACACACTTGAAGTCGGAAGTTTACATACAATTAGGTTGAAGTCATTAAAAATTGTTTTTCAACCACCATACATTTCTTGTTAACAAACTACAGTTTTGGCAAGTCGGTTAGAACATCTACTTTTCGCATGACACAAGTAATTTTCCTAACAATTGTTAACAGGCAGATTATTTCACTTATAATTCACTGTATCATAATTCCAGTGGGTCAGAATTTTACATACACTAAGTTGACTGTGCCTTTAAACAGCTCAGAAAATGTCATGCGCTTTATGAGAAAGCCTTTCGGAATAGGGTAATGTGAACATGACAATTTGAGTCAAATGGAGGTGTACCTGTGGATGTATTTCAAGGCCTAACTTCAAACTCAGTGCCTCTTTGCTTGACATCATGGAAAATCAAAAGAAATCAGCCAAGACCTCAGAATAAAAATTTGTAAATCTCCACAGATTCTGTTCATGCCTTGGGAGCATTCTCAAACCTGAAGGTAACACGTTATCTGTACAAAACAATAGTACGCAAGTAATAAACACCATGGTGTTTGAAATACATCCACAGGTACACCTCCAATTGCCTCAAATGATGTCGGGGGGCTAGTAGGTCAGTTTGTTATCTCTGGAGTACTTCTCACTGTCTTATCCGTTGTCCTGTGTGAATTTAAGTATGCTCTCTCTAATGTCCTCTCTTTCTTTCTCTCATCCGGAGGACCTGACATGATACTCCCTTCTGTCTCCAGTCCACCTGCCAGTGCTTGCTGGCTACCAGTTCAACTGTTCTGGCCTGCGGCTCATGGACCCTACCTGTTCAGCACGGACGTGCTACTGTCCCAGACCTGCTGCTTTTCAACTCTCTAGAGACCACAGGATGCGGTAGCGAGTACTCTTAATGATCCGCTATGAAAAGACAACTGACATTTACTCGCTGAGGTGCTGCGACCCTCGACACTGACTGTGTTATTATTATTTGACCATGGCTGGTGCATTTAAGTGAACATTTGACATTTGGCGCAATGTTCTGTATAACTCTCCACCCGCACAACGCCAGAAAAGGACTGGCCCCCCTCATAGCCTGGTCCTCTCTAGGTTTCTTACCTATGGTTTGGGCCTTCTAGGGAGTTTTTCCTAGCACACGTGCTTTTCTACAGCCGCATTCTTGCCTGTTTTGGGGTTTTAGCTGGGTTTCTGCAGCAGCGACTTTGAAGATATCAGCTGATGTAAAGAAGGGCTATAATAAATACAATGTTGATTGAATTTGATTTGAATTAGCTGTTAGAAGCTTCTAAAGCCATGACATAATTCTTCTGGAATTTTCAAGCTGTAAAGGCACTGTCACTGAGTGTATGTAAAATTCTGAGGACCCACTGGAATATATTATAGTAATATAGCTTATTAGTACAACCCGTAAAGGCTAGAGTCACTAGCTAGTAGCACAGAGAGGCTATGCCTGAGAGGGAGGACGAGTCATAGTGTAATGGCGCGGAACAAGAGCATAATGGTAATCGGAATCAAACCCATGTGCTTTGTTGTTGTTCGAATAACCATTGTCACTTTATTACGGCATCCAGCCATTAAACACAAGCCCATTCCTCCCCAATGTAAGGTGCCACCGAACTTCCTGTGAACTAGGTAAGTAGTCAGTGAAATAGTAGTAGAGGCATATGGTACAATGATCATAACAAGTGCTCAGAGCTTGACTCAGTATAAAGCACGCACAGCAACACACACACACACAAAAACCAGATGGTGAAGTGGCAGCATCGTGCTGGTGTCCTACTTTCAGCCGGTTAGTGCTCTCTCCCTCTCTCTCCTGAATAGCAGCTATGTTGGAACTTCCTGCTGCTGCCCTCTCTAGAATTCAGACCCTCTTGTTGTGAACTGCAGTTTCACATTTGGAAGTCACTAGAAATGTTTAGTATAGCAGAAACTCTATACAGCAAGCGTGAGGTAATAGCATAGTGGTTACTCCTACCACTACCACCACGTCCTTTCAACAAGGGGAAAGGGAAGAGACCAAGCTCCTTTGGAGTTGACAGCATTGGACAGACAGACAGACAGAGGATCCATCCTGCCTTACACCAAGGGCCTATCCTTCTCACCCTGAGCAAACACACAGAAAGTTTACATTTAATTCATCGTGCTTCTAATCTGGCTAGGTTCAAAGGGCTCGATCGGCATCTGGCTATGTTCTCTCCAGTTACCCAGAGAGATGAAAGAGAGGCTTCCTCAGATAGATAGATAGCCCAGCTCTGTGCAGGGCTGGCCCAGATAAAAAAAACATTCCGCTCTTTGGCAACCACATCTCCAAAACATCCCACTACGGGCCCTGGTCAAAAATAGTGTATCACAAAGGAAATAGGGTGCCATTTGGGATGCAGGCTTTGATACCCTCTGATCTTCCTGACGRTACAGCCCTCAGCGGAGCTCTGGATAGACGAAGAGGTTGTTGAGGTTGGAATGTTTCACCCAACTCCACATTTCCTACCACTACCAGCCTATAGCCTTAGCCAAACAGTAGTGCTGCCCTGCTGACAAATTAGGCCTAAATGGCTGAGGAAACTGGAAAGGCAGGCGTGGTGGAGGATAAATGTTTGATCCCCTCCCTTGGTGAGGCAGTGGGGTCACACTTACTACAGCACGGAGGAAACACAGAGGGTTAAGTTTTGTTTCGTCGACCCCCTTAAAAAGAAATCTCAGTCTTCAGATCTGTTTATATCATTAATCAACCTCCTCCCTGACACAACACAGGCTGTTTCCATCTCCTTTCACCCCATCGCCAAACACTGTCTGTCAGAAAGATAGATTACAGATACAGAGGTCGGTGAAAGGGCTGACCAACAGTTACACTCTTTAGTTCCAACAGCTCAGAATAAGAAAAAAAACACCCACCACAAACAACAACATTAGTGTATAACGGGCTTAACCAAAGCTAGTGGGTATGGGGTGGGGTAGTGTCCAACCCTGAAAGGCACAAAACTTCTGACTTCTCATTTTATCCATTGTTAATAAGCCATAACTTTATGGTTTAGACTCCTTTCTTTTTCCAGAATTTTGGATTATCAAGCCCACTAATCCGGGCTACTAATGCTTCCTGGTTTTGATGAACTCTGCCTTGAGGCCTTGTGCTCTTTGATAGGCAGCAATCAAAGAATAGCCAAGTGCATTAAAAGCCYGGATGTGCCTAAGGCCTCATTGAAGTTCACTGCAAAGATGATCTACTTTATCAGTGCAAAGTGAATGCTGTTGAGAGATTTGTCTTTAATGTTTATAAGCCACAGTGTACTAGCACTCTCTCTCTTTCCCTCACGTTTATACTCAAAAACACCGCCTCTCCACCACCACACACACAGCTGCTTAGGATTCTCATACATCATTAAACGAACGTGCCACAATGTGAAAGAGAACAGAAATAGCCCAAGCCTCCTGCGGGGCAAACGCCTGTGAGGGCTGTGCCAGTAGGGGAGGGTCTAGTAGGGGAGGGGAGGGCTCTAAGTCAGGGGAGGGGAAGGGTCTAGAAGTGGAGGGTTTCAGGTAGGGAGGGGGGGTCTAGTAGGGCGCGGGTCTAGTAGGGGAGGGGCCGGGTTGTTTAGGGAGGTCTCAGTAGGGGAGGGGAGGGTCTAGTAGCTGGAGGGTTGTTTTAGGGGAAGGGTCTAGTAACGAAGAGAAGCAGGGATCGAGTAGGAGAGGGGAGGTTTAGTAGGGACAGGGGAGGGTCCTTTTAGGTAGGGGTTTAGTAGGGGAGGGTCCTAGTAAGGAGGGTTCAATACGAGAGAGCCAGGGTCTGTAAGAGGGGGCGGGTCTGTAGGGAGGGGAGGTCTAGTAGCGAAGAGCAGGGTCTTGAGGGAAGGGTTTAGTAGGAGAGGGGAGGGTCTAGTAGGAGAGGAGAGGGTCTAGGAGGAGGGGGAGGGGTCTAGTAGGAGAGGGAGGGTCTAAGTAGGAGAGGGGAGGGGCTCTAGTCAAGGAGGGGAGGGTCTAAATGGGGGAGGGGCAGGGCTAATAGCAGGTGGTCTATAGGGAGGGCCTAGAGTGGAAAGGGGACGTTCTAATACGAAGGTTGGTCTACCGAGGGGAGGGTCTAAGTAGGGAGGGGAGGTGTCTAATAGAGGTGGGTCTAGAGGGAAGGGGAGGGTCAGTAGGGAGGGTCTAATGAGGGGTTCTTAGTAGGGGGGGAGGGCGAGTGGGAGGGGTCTAAATAGAGGAGGTCTAGAGTGGAGGGGAGGGTTAGTAGAGGGTCTAAGTATGGGGAGGGGAGGTCTACTTAATAGGATCGGTCTAGTAGGCGGAAAGGGAAGGATCTAATAGGGTGGGTCTCTAGTAGGGGGGGTCTACAGGAGGTGGGTCTAGTTAGGGGGAGGGGAGTCTAATAGAGGTGGTCTAGTAGCGGGGGAAGGGCTAATAGAGTGGCGCTAGCTAGGGTAGGTCTAATATGCGAGGGTCTGAGTAGTGGAGGGGAGGGGTCTCGTAGAGGTGGGTCAAGTAGGGGAGGGAGGGGCCTACTAGAGGTGGGTCTAGTTAGGGGAAGGGGAGGTCAAAAAT
>NC_036848.1:5116517-5119809 GCF_002910315.2 Salvelinus sp. IW2-2015
GCCGGGTGGGTCTAGGCTAGGGGAGGGGTGACGGTCTAATAGAGATGGGTGTTAGTCAGGGCGGGGAGGGTCTAGTAGGGGAAAGAGGTCTAACTAAGGTGGGTCTAGTACGGGTTAGAGGGGGTTAGTTGAGGGGAGGGTCTAATAGAGGTGGTCTAGTAGGCGAGGGAAGGGCTAATAGAGATGTGGTCCTAGCTAGGCGGAGGAGTGGAGCCGCTCTAGGCTGTGTAGGCGAGAGCTCTAATAAGAGTATGGGTATCTCATCCATCAGGCGACGAGGAGTAGGGTTCCATAAGCAGCCGAGGTGGTCTAAGTTCAGATCAGGAGGTGGGTCTAGCTATGGGGAGACTCTATAATAGGGTGCCGGTCGTAGAAGGAGTGTGAGTGGCATCTAGTACGGGAGGTCAATATGCACGGAGCGGGTCTAGCTGAGCGGGTCGTCACGATTTAGGAGTGGGCTTTAGCTAGGGGGAGGGCTCTGCACTAGGGGGTCTAGTAGTGGAGGGGAGGGTCTAGTAGAGGTGGGTCTAGTAGGGGAGGATCTAATAGAGGTGGGTCTAGTAGGGGAGGGTCTAGTAGGGGAGGGTCTAATAGAGATGGGTCTAGTAGGGGAGGGTCTAGTCGGGGCGGGGAAGAATGCTATGATGCTATGTGGTGATTGGCATCCTGGTACAGAGAGGAGAGGGGGCGTGTCTGATCTGCAGTGCGTGTGAACGGAGAGCGTTGCAGGGAGGGGGTGGAGCGTTGAATCAGACAGCCAGGCAGAGAGGGAGCCACGAGGCAGGGTTAACAAGTTCACACAATCCCTACATGAAATCAGCTAGGGATGAGTGAGTGACAGTGAGTGAGTGAGAGAGTTCCTGTGATTCCTCACTACACTGGGCGGGGACTGTGACAGTCCACATGTCAGGGACAGATGATGGGTGCCAGACTAGAGGCCAGATGATGTCAGACAAGAGGCCAGATGATGTCAGACAAGAGGACCACCGGATAGAACACAAGTACAAAATCATACTGTGCAGCTTATCAACTGTTTCTTTCACCTACTGTAAGCATAAGCACAAAGGCACATGGGGTCAGCTTGGTTATAGCTTCAATTGTTCTCATTTCACCCATAGTTATTATTACTATAAAAAGAGAGCCTTAAAACAAATAAATAAAATGCATGTAATTTCATATAGTCAATAACATTCACTAGGGATCACATGGATCAAATTTGCCTAGGCTACAAGTATTGGACATGGTACCATTTTATCAATAAAAAAAACTATTATACCTTCTTTATTGAGGAAAAATAGACTTCTACTGAGATATGTGGTTGTCTCACCTAGCTATCTTAAGATGAATGCACTAACTGTAATTCATTCTGGATAAGAGTGTCTACTAAATGACTAAAATGTAGATAATACAAGTTACACAATGGCTTTGTTTGAGGCGATAAGCCTCACAAGGTCACCAAAGTCAAGCTGTTCACATACTGACRCTTCATCCTTGACACAGCTGCCATAGTAACATTGCCACTTCCTGATAATGAAAAATGCAGAAACCCTCCCAATGCATTAACTCTGTAACAGTAAACCTGCACAGTGGGCTCTGGGCCCTGATTGATGCAGGCAGTCTAGCCAGKCAGCAGGTTCAGAGTAGCAGCTCTMAGAGAGGAAGCAGCAAGTCTTCCTGTAAATTTGATGTAGAAATAGTAGAGCTTAGCAGCAGGCCGGCCTGCCGGGCGGGTGGCAGGCAGACACGTGGCGACATGAGAATGGAAAAGAGAGAGGGAAGGAGAAAGATAGAAAAGGAGGGAGAAAGAGAGAGAGCGAGAGAGAGAGAGACCTGACGAAATCCCCAGCCATAACAAAGAGCAGGGGCATACCTGGGCTGGCTGTGGCCCAGTCATTCTAGCCTGGTCTGGACTGACAGAGGGGAAGGAGGGGAGCGCTGTGCTCTCCCACTGGGCAGCACACACACCTTGCAGAGGAGAGGTGTGAAGGCCAGGCTTACAGCAGAGCTGTGTGGTACTGCATGTACACTGGCTTCAACGCTGCTTATCTTGGAACCTGGAAACCCAAAGTGCCTCCGTGGCATCCATTAAGTTCAACACAGATAAAACACGATACCAGCTCAATTTACAAATGGTGGAAGTCCAGGAGCGATAAATCAATATGACTTTTACGCCCCCATCCTAGTGGCCCTAGTGGTATGATTTATGACGTGAGAGCAGCTTGCAGGTTGACAGTCAGACAACGGGGTAAAAAGTTCAGAGTGTGTGTGCGCACGGGGCAGGAAAACAGTGAGTGAATGACCACTACAGAGGATATGGGTAGGAACCTGACACAGTCATGTCTCTTAGGAGCTGTGTGAGGGACACATCCGCATGCCTCTGAAGGTCGAGAAAATATCAACCACTAGAGATGTCAGTAAAAGTCCAATGGTAACTGAGCGGACGCTTAAAATGACTTCCAGCCGGCCGGGGATATACACATCCAAAGGGGGGCTGAGACGAGGGGGAGAGGAGGGTGAGACAAGGGGGAGAGGTGAGGTAGTCTGTTGTGGGGGAGGGTCTGGGGAGAGGGCCAAGATTTCAACAGTTTACTGAAATGTGTCAGTGAGGAAAAAATATGAAACTCTAACCGAGCTGGAATAATGGAAATGTGGGCTAAGTGGGAAGGAGAGGGGTTTTGGTAAAACGTGCTGGGCCTGACTTGCTGAGTATCTCCAGCTAGTACTAACTTGGGAGTCACAACCACTACAGGCAGAACAAAACTCTGAGCAGCCTGTTAGTGGCTTATCAAAATAACTTGCAGTCACAACCACTTGGGCTCTCTGAGGATCTGTGATCCAAGATTACATCTGAGATCAAGAAATACTAGTGTTTCAGGCCAACAACTTCAAATGTATACTAGAGGTCGACCGATTAATCGGAATGGRCGATTAATTAGGGCCGATTTCAAGTTTTCATAACAATCGGAAATAGGTATTTTTGGACACCGATTTGGCCGATTTTATTTATTGTTTTACACCTTTATTTAATCTTTATTTAACTAGGCAAGTCAGTTAAGAACACATTCTTATTTTCAATGACGGCCTAGGAACGGTGGGTTAACTGCCTCGTTCAGGGGCAGAACGACAGATTTTTACCTTGTCAGCTCGGGGGATTCAATCTTGCAACTTTACAGTTAACTAGTCCAACACTCTAACCACCTGATTACATTGCACTCCACGAGGTGCCTGCCTGTTACGCGAATGCAGTAAGCCAAGGTAAGTTGCTAGCTAGCGTTAAACAATCAATCAATCA
>NC_036848.1:5120515-5140655 GCF_002910315.2 Salvelinus sp. IW2-2015
CCTTGAGTGGTGTTCCCCTTGCTCTGCAAGGCCGTGGCTTTTGGGGAGCGATGGTAACGTCTGCTTCGAGGGTGGCTGTCTCGTTGTGTTCCAATGGTTCGAGCCCAGGTAGGAGCCAGGAGGAGGGACGGAAGCTATACTGTTACACTGGCAATACTTAAAGTTCCTATAAGAAACTTCAATAGTCAAAGGTAAGAAATACAAATTGGTATAGAAGAAATAGTCCTATAATTCCATAATAATAACTACAAACCTAAAACTTCTTACCTGGAATATTGAAGACTCTGTTAAAAAGGGAACCACCAGCTTTCATATGTTCTCATGTTCTGAGCAAGGAACTTAAACGTTAGCTTTCTTACATGGCACATATTGCACTTTTACTTTCTTCTCCAACACTTTGTTTTTGCATTATTTAAACCAAACTGAACATGTTTCATTATTTATTTGAGGCTAAATTGATTTTATTGATGTATTATATTAAGTTAAAATAAGTGTTCATTCAGTATTGTTGTAATTGTCATTATTACKAATAAGTTTTATTTAAATMTTTTAAATCGTCCAATTAATCGGTATCGGCTTTTTTTGGTCCTCCAATAATCGGTATCGGCGTTGAAAAATCATAATCGGTCGACCTCTAATGTATACACAGTGTTTAATTTCTTATAATTTTGGGGGGAGAAATTGCTGAATAGTCTTTCAACTTACTCTATAACAAAAAGACAGAATAAGTAGTATGCTTTAGGTGATATTTCTCTTTCTACAGACATTCTGTGCCATGAGTTCTTCTCCCCGAGGGAATGTCAGTAAACACATCGTCTCTGTCAGGACGGTAACCAAAACATCAAGTCAAGACATGCAGATGTCATTCAAACCCTTTAAAGAGATGCTTTTTCATGAATGATACTGTTGAGGTATTTTGACAAAACCAGTCTTTCAAAGAGGGTGGGAATTTGGTTTAGTTTCTTTAAATCCTTTGTTAGGACTTAGCAATATGATTGGCATGGCTCCGTGACATTACAAGCTTATGTTGCAGAAAACAGCTAAGGGTATAGGCTATAGTTCAGGGGTCTCCAACCTTTTCTAGCATGAGAGCTACTTTAAAAAAAGGAACATGTTGCGAGCTACTCTTTTTTTTTTATAGCTTTCTTTTTATAGCTTTCAAATAGGCATATTCTTCTCTTCTCCTCTTCCCAGCAAGTCTTCCCCGGGTCCTTGGTGCACAAGAGATGTGTTTTCTGCCAATATACCTGGTAAAATAATGGTTCATAAACGGTATTTGGCATGACAGTCCCATAAAAAAAAAATCWWWWTWWTTTTTTTTACTCTCAATATTACAATTATTAATAGAGAAACAACTGAAGGCCTCCCTAGTGGTGCAGTGGTCTAAGGCACTGCATCACTCGGGTTAGCTATGCCACTAGAGATCCTGGCAGCCGGCTGCGACCGGGATACCCTTGGGCGGCACACAATTGGCCCAACGTCGTCCGGGTTAGGGGAGGGTTTGACCGGCAGGGATGTTCTTGTCCCATCGCGCACTAGTGACTCCTGTGGCTGGCTGGGCGCAATGCACGCTGACATGGTTGCCAGGTGTACGGCGTTTCCTCCAACACATTGGTGAGGCTGGCTTCAGTGTTAAGCGAGCAGTGTGTCAAGAAGCAGTGTGGTTTGGCTGTGTTGTGTTTCAAAGGACTCACGGCTCTRGACCTTCGCCTTTCCCGAGTCCATACGGGAGTTGCAGCGATGGGACAATTGGATACCACGAAATTGGGGAAAAACAGGGGGGGGAATAATAATAAAAATAAACAACGGAAAAGGATGTTCTGAGTCCATGTCAATGCTTAAATCACATCAAAATACATTTCTTTAGGTCTTGAGTGTAATTCCCCTTTAATTGTGCACCTAGCAAGAGAGGAATGCGTTGGTCTAGCAGTGTTTATGCTGTTAGYCCTACTGCTGCAGCACGTCATGGCAGCTTGTAAAACAATGGCAACCCAATTGTTACAAATAATCCTAATATAGTTCTGTCAGGTAAGCCTACTTTGCAATTAACATGAACATTTAACTGAGAAGGTTTTTAGGGAAAGTCTTTCTCCCTACCCGCAAGATGGTTATCATTAGCACCGCTAACTGGCTACATCCAGAGTGATAGACAAACGTGCACACCAAACAGACAGGGACAATATTGCTGGAAATTAATTGGCAAGTATTGTGTTAGGTTTGGCTTTTTAAACCAATAGTGGCTAACCAGGGGTGGGATAATGTCAACGTGGCTTTGATTGGATAGTAGCCGGGAGTTTTGTGTTTATGACAGTTTGCATGTACTTTCAGAATTGATTAGCGAGCTACTCATAGGTGGCCGTGGAAATCACTGCGTAGCTCCTCTACTCACCTGTTGGAGACCGCTGTGTAGCTCCACACTGTTGGAGACCATGGCCTGTAGCTCACCTGTTTGAGACCCGGCCTGTAGCTCCACCTGTTGGAAGACCCTGCTGTAGCTCTACCTGGTTGGAGACCCTGCTGTAGTCTACCTGTGGAGACTGCTGTAGCTCACCTGTTGGAGACCCTGCTGTAGCTCTACACTGTTGGAGACCCTCTGTAGCTCCACCTTTTGGAGACCTGGCGGTAGTCTACTGCTGTTGGAGAACCTTGCCATCCTGATGGTAACAGTCCTTCTGAGACTTGCTTACTGCACTGGTGGAGACCTGCTGTACGCTCACCCTGTTGGAGACTCTGCTGTAGCTCTACCTGTTTGGAGACCGTTCTACTGTGGCGTGGTAGTCTATGCCTTTGGACAGCTAGCTCAGCCGTTGGAAGACTGTTCTCTCTGTAGACATGCTTAGGCTCACCTGTTGAGAACCCTGCTGTAGCCTCACATGGTTGAGGACCTGCTGTAGCTCCACCTGTTGGAGACCCTCTGCTGTTAGCTCCACCTGTGACCCTGCTTGTAGCCCACTGTGGAACCCTGCTGTAGCTCACCTTGTTGGAGACCCTGCTGTAGCTCACCTGTTGGAGACCTGCTGTAGTCCCACTGTTGGAGACCCTGCGTGTAAGGCTCCACCTGTTGAGACCCTGCTGTAGCTCACCTGTTGGAACCCTGCTGTAGCTCCACCTGTTGGAGACCCTGCTGTAGCTCACCTGTTGGAGACCCTGCTGTAGCTCCACCTGTGGAGACCCTGCCTGTAGCTCTACCTGCTGTAGCTCCACTGTTGGAGACCCTGCTGTAGCTCCACCTGTTGGAGACCTGCTGTGCTCCACCTGTGGAGACCCTGCTGTAGCCCAACCTGTTGCGAGACCCTGCTGTACTCTACCTGTTGGAGACCCTGCTGTAGCTCTACCTGTTGGAGACCTGCTGTAGCTCTACCTTTGAGACCCTGCTGTAGCGTCTACCTGTTGGAGACCCTGCCGTAGCTTACCTGCTGTAGCTCCACCTGTTGGAGACCCTGCTGTAGCTCACCTTGGAGACTGCTGTAGCTACCTGTTGGAGACCCTGCTGTAGCGCCACCTGTTGGAGACCCTGCTGTAGCTCTACCGTTGGACCCTGCTGTAGCTCTACCTGTTGAGACCCTGCTGTGCTCTACCTGTTGGAGACCCTGCTGTAGCTCCACCTGTTGGAGACCCTGCTGTAGCTCCACCTGTTGGAGACCCTGCTGTAGCTCCACCTGTTGGAGACCCTGCTGTAGCTCTACCTGTTGGAGACCCTGCTGTAGCTCCACCTGTTGGAGACCCTGCGTAGCTCTACCTGCTGTAAGCTCCACCTGTTGGAGACCCTGCGTAGCTCCACCTGTTGGAGACCCTGCTGTAGCTCCACCTGTTGGAGACCCTGCTGTAGCTCACCTGTTGGAGACCCTGCTGTAGCCACCTGTTGAGACCCTGCTGTAGCTCTACCTGTTGGAGACCCGCTGTAGCTCTACCTGTTGAGACCCTGCTGTAGCTCTACCTGTTGGAGACCCTGCTGTAGCTCCACCTGTTGGAGACCCTGCTGTAGCTCACCTGTTGGAGACCCTGCCGTAGTCTACCTGCTGTAGCTCCACTGTTGGAGACCCTGCTGTAGCTCTACCTGTTGGAGACCCTGCTGTAGCTCCACCTGTTGGAGACCCTGCCGTAGCTCTACCGCTGTAGCTCCACCTGTTGGAGACCCTGCTGTAGCTCTACCTGTTGGAGACCTGCTGTAGCTCCACCTGTTGGAGACCCTGCCGTAGCTCTACCTGCTGTAGCTCCACCTGTGGAGACCCTGCTGTAGCTCTACCTTGGAGACCCTGCTGTAGCTCCACCTGTGGAGACCTGCGCGTAGCTCTACCTGCGTAGCTCACCTGTTGGAGACCCTGCTGTAGCTCTACCTGTTGGAGACCCTGCTGTAGCTCCACCTGTTGGAGACCCTGCTACTCTACCTGCTGTAGCTCCACCTGTTGGAGACCCTGCTGTAGCTCTACCTGTTGGAGACCCTGCTGTAGCTCTACCTGTTGAGAACGCCTGCTAGCTCTACCTGTTGGAGACCCTGCTGTAGCTCTACCTGTTGGAGACCCTGCTGTAGCTCTACCTGTTGGAGACCCTGCGTAGTCCACCTGTTGGAGACCCCTGACGTAGCTTCTACCTGTTGGAGACCCCTGCTATATGCTGTCACATGCATTGTTGCTATTCAACAGGTTGTGACAGAAGGCCTCAGGCTGGAGAGATTGTTGCTTTATGGGGGGTTTCTCTGTCCTAGTAGCCATATTGCTGCTTCCCCGTCATCTAGTTCTGGATTGCTGCTTTCCCCGTCATCTAGTTCTGATGCTGCTTCCCGTCATCTAGTTCTGATGCTGCTTCCTCGTCATCTAGTTCTAATGCTGCTTCCCCGTCATCTAGTTCTGATGCTGCTTCCCCATCATCTAGTTCTGATGCTGCTTCCCCGTAATCTAGTTCTTAATGCTGCTTCCCCGTCATCTAGAGTTAATCTGGCAGAGCAGGGTTAGTGATGTCAGCATCTGGGATTCCAGAAGGTGACGGTTATTTTTAGCTGGCACAATGTTGTGTGCAGTGCACTGAGAGAGATTACATGTGCGAGTGTATGTGAGCGAGCGATTCAGTGAGCGAGTGAAAGTGAGCAGGGAAATGGAGAGGAAATGGAGAGCGGGAGAGAAAGAGAGAAATCCCACAGAGGTGCATACTAGATATTAAAAGGAAGAGAGGATAGAGAAGGGAGGAGGAATGGTGACACATCATATCATTTGTAGGTCAGTGTCTTTTACAAATTCATGTACCACTCATCTGTCCATCCAAAAATAATATTGGTTTCAGAGGAAGGAGACTAATATAATTTGGTGGTGCTTATATTTGTCCTATTTCACACATGTAAAAGTTGTATACAGTGCATTGGGGAAGGATTCAGACCCCTTCCCTTTTTCCACATTTTGTTACGTTACAGCCTTATTCTAAAATGGATAAAAACTTCTTCTTTTTTATTTTTAAAGATCTCTTCTTCTCTATATATATATAGAGAGAAAGAGATCTTTAAAAAAAGTATTAATATATATTTGCAAAAAACAGTTTTCTCTTTGTCATTATGGTATTGGTGTGTAAATGATGAGAATGTGTGTGTGTGTGTTGTGTGTTGTGTGTGTATATATATATATATATATATTTATATTACGTTACAGCCTTATTCAAAATGGATTTTTATTATAAATTTAAATTAATTAAATATATATATATTGATGAGAATGTGTTGTGTGTGTGTGTGCGCTGCGTGTATATATATATATGAGAGATCTAAAAAAATATAGTTTGGATCCATTTTAGAATAAGGCTGTAACGTAATACACACACACACACACAGCACACACACACACACACACACCACAGCACACACACACACAACCCACACACACACACACACACACACACACACACAACCATAATGACAAAGAGAAAACATTTTTTTGCAAATGTATATACATGGGGGCAAAAAGTATTTAGTCAGCCACCAATTGTGCAAGTTCTCCCACTTAAAAAGATGAGAGAGGCTGTAATTTTCATCATAGGTACACTTCAACTTGACAGACAAAATGAGAAAAAAATTCCAGAAAAATCACATTGTAGGATTTTTTATGGATTTATTTGCAAATTATGGTGGAAAATAAGTATTTGGTCAATAACAAAAGTTTCTCAATACTTTGTTATATACCCTTTGTTGGCAATGACAGAGGTCAAACGTTTTCTGTAAGTCTTCACAAGGTTTTCACACACTGTTGCTGTATTTTGGCCCATTCCTCCATGCAGATCTCCTCTAGAGCAGTGATGTTTTGGGCTGTTGCTGGGCAACACGGACTTTCAGCTCCCTCCAGGACCTTGAAATGTTTCTGCGAAGCCACTCCTTTGTTGCCCGGGCGGTGTGTTTGGGATCATTGTCATGCTGAAAGACCCAGCACGTTTCATCTTCAATGCCCTTGCTGAATGGTAGGCTTTGTTACTTTGGTCCCAGCTCTCTGCAGGTCATTCACTACTGGTGTGGTTCTGGGATTTTGCTCTCCGTTCTTGTGGATCATTTTGGACCCCACGGGGTGAGATCTTGCGTGGAGCCCCAGATCGAGGGAGATTATCAGTGGTCTGTATGTCTTCCATTTCTAATAATTGCTCCACAGTGATTCTTTCAAACCAAGCTGCTTACCTATGCATGATTCAGTCTTCAGCCTGGTGCAGGTCTTACAAATTTGTTCTGGTGTCCTTTGACAGCTCTTTGGTCTTGGCCATAGTGGAGTTTGGAGTGTGACTGTTTGAGGTTGTGGACAGGTGTCTTTATACTGATAACAAGTTCAAACACGTGCCATTAATACAGGTAACGAGTGGAGGACAGAAGAGCCTCTTAAAGAAGAAGTTACAGGTCTGTGAGAGCCAGAAATATTGCTTGTTGTGAGGTGACCAAATACTTATTTTCCACCATAATTTGCAAATTAAATTCATTAAAAATCCTACAATGTGATTTTCTGGATTTTTTCTCTCCAAATTTTGCCTGTCATAGTTGAAGTGTACCTATGAGAAAATTACAGGCCTCTCTCAACTTGCACAATGGTGGCTGACTAAATAATTTTTTGCCCCACTGTAACATATATTTTTTTAACAGAAATACCTGTATTACATAAGTATTCAGACCCTTTGCTATGATACTCAAAATTGAGCTCAGGTGCATTCTGTTTCCATTGATCATCCTTGAGATGTTTCTACAACTTGATTGGAGACCACCTGTGGTAAATTCAATTAATTGGACATGATTCGGAAAGGCAAACACCTGTCTATATAAAAGGTCCTACAGTTGACAGTGCATGCCAGAACAAAAACCAAGCTATGAGGTCAAAGGAATTGTCCGTAAAGCTCCAAGACAGGATTGTGTCGAGGCACAGATCTGGGGAAGGGTACCAAAACATTTCTGCAGCATTAAAGGCCCCCAAGAACACAGTGGCCTCCATCATTCATAAATGGAAGAAGTTTGGAACTAACAAGACTCTTCCTAGAACTGTCCACCTGGCTAAACTGAGCAAGAGATGGGGAAAACCTTCCAGAAGAGCAACCATCTTTGCAGAACTCCACCAATCAGGCCTTTATGATAGAGTGGCCAGACAGAAGCCACTCCTCAGTTATAGGCATGACAGCCTGCTTGGAGTTTGCCAAAAAGGCACCTAGAGGACTCTCAGACCATGAGAAACAAGTTTCTCTGGTCTGATGGAACCAAGGTTGAACTCTTTGGCCTGAATACCAAGCGTCACGTCTGGAGGAAAACTGTCACCATCCCTACGGTGAAGCATGGGTGGCAGCATCATGCTGTGGGGATGTTTTTCAGCTGCAGGTACTGGGAGACTAGTCAGGATCAAGGGAAAGATGAATGGAGAAAAGTACAGAGAGATCCTTGATGAAAACCTGCTCCATAGCGCTCAGGACCTCAGACAGAGGCAAAGTTTCACCTTCCAACAGGACAACAACCCTAAGCACACAGCCAAGACATCGCAGGAGTGGCTTTGGGACAAGTCTCTGAATGTCCTTGAGTGGCCCAGCCAGAGCCCGGACTTGAACCCGATCTAACATCTCTGGAGAAACCTGAAAATAGCTGTGCAGTGAGGCTCCTCATCCAACCTGACAGAGCTTGAGAGGATCTACAGAGAAAAATGGGAGAAACTCCCCAAATACAGGTGTGCCAAGCTTGTAGCATCATACCCAAAAAGACGAGGCTATAATCGCTGCCAAAGGTGCTTCAACAAAGTACTGAGTAAAGGTGATGTGATATTTACGTAATTTTTTTACTACATTTGTTAACATTTCAAAACATTAATGGGATATTGTGTGTTGATTGTTGATTGCTGAGAAAAACAACAACAATTGAATCAATTTTAGAATAAGGCTGTAACAAAATGGGAAAAACTCTCCCTGAGACGCCCTCGGACAGTAGGGTCCAAGCCAGGGTCTGCCATTATCAACGGCAACCTTGGAGCAATTAGGGTRAAGTSCCTTGCTCAAGAGCACATCAATATATTTTTTACCTTGTCGGCTRGGGAATTCGTAGTAGCAACCTATGGGTTACTGGCCGAACACTCTAAACCGCTACCTGCTGGCCTTCATATCTAGCAGAGTACTGCGGGTTGATTCTTCTCTCCAAGTTGAATAAATGTCAAAACAATGTAATGACTAAAACAGGAGCTTGGGAACATTACCCATCCTAAAGCGGTATCATATCTATCACCCTATCATTCCTGTTTCTCGGACTACATGTAGTGGATTTCCTTTAGCAGACATCAACGTTACACACTAGCACCCTGACTACACTGCTCGCGTTGCAAAATAAATTTAGAAATCTGTATTATTCAATTATTGCACCCACTCTGCTCGCGAGCGTCTGCGTTGCCAATGACTAAAATACAAGTCAGTTCTATTTGTGATGCAGATCGCGCTGCAAGTCCTGCCTCTCCCATCTCCTCATTGGTTTATAGAAGCAGATACTCATGTGCCATCTCCTCATTGGCTATACCCATGTGGGTGATTGAAAGACAAACTGTGTTGTCGGTCGTCGTGGTAGTACTATGAAAGTTTAGATGCCAATCACCATATAAGTTCAAAGAAAATAAGAAAAAGCCTGGATGGAGGAGAGATGACTAGAAACGATTCGGTTGACCGTTTTATGTGTGGATTAATTGTCGGAGTAGYGGACCGTGTGAATTTCAGGTAAAATAACAACTCAATGTTTATATCCCAGGACAAATTAACTAGCTAAATTGCCATAAATGTTTAATGCTTTTCGACCTGTCCCCAAATTAATGTAATTGGTTCAGAGTTGGTTTTGATATTTTAACTTGTGTGTCGTGATCGCATTTGGTGTGGGGGGACAAAATTAATTTATGCACGATGGCATTTACTTGCCAAGTGCTCTTAAAAGCTCTCCCCACAGTCAGAAGTTTACTTTACAAAACCATGAGGAAAGAGGAGGCTTAAAACCATGAGGGGAGGCTTAAAACCATGAGGAAAGGGGAGGCTTAAAKRRAWGWMMAAAGMGGAGGTTTAAAAACCATGAGGAAAGAGGAGGCTTAAAAACCATGAGGAAAGGGGAGGCTTAAAACCATGAGGAAAGGGGAGGCTTAAAACCATGAGGAAAGGGGAGGTTTAAAAACCATGAGGAAAGGGGAGGTTTAAAAACCATGAGGAAAGGGGAGGTTTAAAAACCATGAGGAAAGAGGAGGCTTAAAAATCATGAGGAAAGAGGAGGCTTAAAACCATAAGGAAAGAGGAGGCTTAAAACCATGAGGAAAGAGGAGGCTTAAAAGACAGGCAGCTTTTCCTTTGAGGTTCTCTTCTACACTAGATACATACAGGTCAGAGACAAGGACATACTGTACAGTATATATACAGCAGTATGTAGACACCCCTTCAAATGAGTGGATCCGGCTATTTCAGCCACACCCGTTGCTGACAGGTGTATAAAATCGAGCACACAGCAATGCAATCTCCATAGACAAACATTGGCAGTAGAATGGTCTTACTGAATAGCTCAGTGACTTTCATTGTGGCACCGTCATAGGATGCCACCTTTCCAACTAGTCAGTTCATCAAATACCTGGCCTGCTAGAGCTGCCCCGGTCAACTGTAAGTACTGTTATTGTGAGGTGGAAACATCTAGGAGCAACAATGGCTCAGCCGCGAAGTAGTAGGTCACACAAGCTCACAGAACGGGACCGCCGAGTGCTGAAGCGTGTAGCGCGTAAAAATAATCTGTCCTCGGTTGCAACCCTCACTACAGAGTTCCAAACTGCTTCTGGAAGCAATGTCAGCATAAGAACTGTTTTTCGGGAGCTTCATGAAATTAGTTTCAAAGGCCGAGCAGCCGCACTCAAGCCTAAAATCACCACGCGCAGCGCCAAGCGTCGGCTGAAGTGGTGTAATGCTTGTCGCTATTGGACTCTGGAGCAGTGGAAATGCYTTCTGTGGAGTGACCACGCTTCACCATCTGGCAGTCCGACAAACTAATCTGCGTTTGGCGGATGCCAGGGGAACACTACCTGTCCGAATGCATAGAGCCAACTGTAATGTTTGGTGGGGGAGGAATAATAGTCTGTGGTTGGTTTTGATCCTGTCAGGCTTTGCATGTTTCGGGCTAGGCCCCTTAGTTCTAGTGAAGGGAAATCTTAACTTTACAGCATACAATGACATTCTAGACGATTCTGTGCTTCCAATTTTGTGGCAACAGTTTGGCGAAGGCCCTTTCCTGTTTCAGCATGACAATGCCCCCGTGCACAAAGAGAGGTCCATACAGAAATGTTTTGTCGAGATCGGTGTGCAGGAACTGGACTGGCCTGCACAGAGCCCTGACCTCAACCTCATCYAAAACCTTTGGGATGAATTAGAACGTTGACTGCGAGCCAGGCCTAATCGCCCAACATCAGTGCCCGACCTCACTAATGCTCTTGTGGCTGAATGGAAGCAAGTCCCCGCAGCAATGTTCCAACATCTAGTGGAAAGCCTTCCCGGAAGAGTGAAGSCTATTATAGCGGCAAAGGGGGGACCAACTCCGTATTAATGCCCATGATTTTGGAATGAGATGTTCAATGTCCACATACACTACATGACCAAAAGTATGTCTGACACATACACCCACAGAGACACCCACAACTTCGCTAATGGATTTGGGACAACATCCAAAAATGCCCCATAGTCTTTCTGTACAATGTAATGTTGAATGATAGCCAGGTGAGATAGGAAGGAACTTCGAAAAACCCTGACTTCCTCGGTCTTCGGGTTCATGTTCTAATTTTCCCCTTGAAGCTGAATTCAGCTGACACACAATAAAAGCTTCGGATGCATTTCTGCCTSTGGAACGTTCATAGTTTACGTTGCAATGACAAATGCATTTACTTGAATTGTATATGTTCTTTGCAGTGAAAGGCCAGGGAACAAGCCAATATTCATGCACCAAACCAATCAACGGCCCAGGAATCTTTGAGCTTTGGGATGGAGAACCATGATACTATCAGAACCAGATATTTTGTCCCCATGTAAAACCCATGAGAGAACTAATGACATTAGAGAACATTAAGACTGAGCACAAGGTCCAGCTTAGCTGCAGCTCCCGCTCTGGCCACTAAGGCTACGTCCAAAAGGACACCCTATACCCTACATAGAGCTGTACTTCTGACCAGAGCCTTATGAGCCCTGGTCAAAAGCACTGCACTATATAGGGAATAGGGAGCGATGTGGGACGAACCCAAAGCGGAGGGTGTTTATCTCTAAACAATGCCTGTGATTGTGACTGAACCTCTAATGCTGCTACAGCCTGTGAGACAAGGTCTATGGTTAAGGCCATAAGTCAACCCCTTACTACAATCCACCGGCTTCTTACCACCACTGGTTCATATGATGCCTTCATACGCCAAGGAATAGTTTAGTCGTGGTTACTCTGCCAAATGGCTGAAATTCATATCTATGATAATGTATTATTCATTTGTAGTGCCCTGTGTTTTGGCTAGTCATGTCACATGACCTGGAGTTMAACCTTTATTTAAAGCTTTTTCATCAAACTGTCCCCTTTTCTTTTTATGTAAGATGGTCCAGCGCCATCCTCAGACATTTGCTTTCAATTGTAATTTCTGGAAAAGGCTTAAAATAAAGTTTAAAATCCAGGTTATGGGACATGATTAACCAAAACACAGGGCCCTATTCATTTAATATGCGTGAATATTCTCTTGTTATTGTTTACTTTGTCGAGTTGCATCATGTAGCTCAGCTGCCAGGATGTTGTATTGTGTAAGCCTATTCTTCCTATTTGAAAAGCTACTGTAGCTGCTGGCTCTCAGACTGTCCACTGCTGACGCACACAGAAAACCCTCGACCAACAAAATTGAGCAAAAATGGTTCTGTCTCTGTCTCCCCGGTCATTTATTCTAATTTGAGGTATTTTTCCTCCAATTCATATTCATTTCCAATAATGGCCATGTCATTTACCCTCTGACCCGRTGTGTTGCTAGGAAACTTGAAGAGGCCTTGAATCAATGTACGTCTTGGCGGTCCTCGGCTCAAACTCCATTCAGCCTTTCTCTATGGGCTCGTTCAGGCTGAAAATACTCAGGCTCTCCTTTTCTCTGCCTAAGCAAACTGATTGGAGACGTTCTCAGGCCCCCTAACATGCATCCCAGCTCCATCGGTTTGTGTCAGCTCTGCTCCCCACATTAACAAGAAGTAATTAAATCAACCCTGAGGTTCGGCACGCTTAAAAAATTATTAGGATGGAGGAAACAAAACAGAACATCCTGGCACTGTGCGTTGTAGAGTGGCAATGCATTCTGGGGTTTGTGGTTAGCAGGGGGACTACATCTTCTGCTGAAAAGAAACGCGGGAGGTTGTCTTTTTCCTTTGATAAGCTACGAGGCCTACTGCTGAATATTAATCAGACAAGGCCAATAGGGCCCTCTCTCTCTGTCTTTTCATTATTAAAATTAGCTGTTTAACCAACAATGAAACGTCATGGTTAAAATAACCCTTGCATATTGTAGGCTATTTTCTCTCTGGCACAGGTGATTGCCTGTATTTTAAATGCTGTTTCCCAAGCATTACAAGCATGTTTAGCTCGTGTCGTCTGACCCTGGTCCTGCCCGGTCCAATTGTTTCTCATCAGCCAAGATTCAGACAAAGGCCTCTGCACTGTCTGATTTAACCCTAGATCTGATCAGCTTGCTGAATCATACCAACTAACTCAGCCTTTTGACACAATGCTACCATTCCAGACTGATGTTCAGCCGTTAAGATACTATCATGAAAAATCATGGTGGTAAAAATACAGTGATGTCATCATGTGATATTGCTGGGCCCATCTATAATAACAGAGACACATTGTAATTTGTAAAGCAAATAATAGGTTGACATATTTCAAGACAAACAAGTACCCCGCCTGGAAAAATGTAAACTCCAACATCATCACACCTTACTACAGTACAAACAGCAACACAGAATGAGCCGTAGTAGCTAGCTCCATGTCGACGGAGCAGAGACTGACAGACCCACCTGATGTCATGTAGCCCCGGGGGGACTGGCAGATGTACTGAGGGGGGTAGTGTTTGTGGAGGCGGTAGTCCTTCTCGCTGCGGGACCGGGTGCGTTCCGAGGCCCGGTCCGAGAAATCTGAGCTGGGCCAGGCCCGACGCAGGGTGGTGCTCTGTGTCTTCTTCATGGGGAGGCAGGGAGGGAGGGAGGGCTAGGCTGACCTCCTGAGGGTTGTTGATACCCCCGTCCCCACATCCACCCTGAGGGAGGGCTACACCTCTGCCCAGGTCAGGCTGGAGACATGGAAGCAGGCAGCTAGATCACTGGAATACTATTACTCTCCCTCCTCCTCTATCCCGCCGTCTCTCTCCCTGCTACAAACACACACACACACACTCAAGGCACGATCTCACAGACAAACCGTGGTAACGCTAGCTGCTTGGCTGAATGCTGTGGGAAGGTCTCCTTCCTTTTCCTTGAGTGATCCAAAAGCAGAGGAAGCGTCCAGCGATGCATTACCTTCCTCCGTCTGCCATTAATCCAGGCTTCCAGCCTCCAGCTTCAGTGTGACCAGAGACAAATGAACACTGGGGGGTGGGGGGGTTCGGGGCTGGGGGTAGTGGGGCAGCGTGAGAGACCCCGAAATCCAGACAATAGCTCAATTCAGTGCGGGAGGGAGGGCTTGGCTAACCACGAGCCGCGAACACAAAAGAGGCCAAACAGATGAGATCTGCAGCCAGGGGAGGGCTGTCCAGAGCCAGTGTCACTCACCGTCTCCCTGGACTCCCAGAGAAAAGGACGGGAAGCTCTGTGCCGTGCCGTTGGCCCTGCGCCAAGCCAAACAGCACATGAACAAACAAAACCCCAACCCTCCTCTCCTCTAATCAAAATCCAATCAGGGAAATCTGTGAAGCCAAAGTGCAAAAAAATAAACYCTTCTTCATCAGTAGCAGGCGATCCCCTGTTAAAACTGGTCCATCCACAGCTCTCTCTCCTTCAGAAAGGGTGTGTAGTGAGCGAGCGTATCTATGCTCTGTCTGCGCGTGTGTGGATGGATGATGGAGGATGGGAGCTTGATACATATGAGCGAGGATAAGAAAAACACACGGGTGCGRAGGGAAGAAAACCACCCAGCCAGTGTGTATGAGCAGAAAGCAATGACTTTCTCCTTTCCTTTGTATTCCTGTTTTTCTCCTCCAACCCTCAGTGCGGCAGTCTCTCTCCCTCTCTCTTAAAGCAGTCTCTCGCTCTCCTTTACAGCTCTCTCTCTCTCTCTCTCTCTGCTGCTCGCTTGCCGGCTGTGTTGTTGTCCTGAACGTCTCCTCTGCTCACAGATCCGGCTGCTCTGGAAGAGGAGTGGGTAGGGGAGGGAGGGAGTCAGGGAGGGAGGGAGGGGGAGCAGGAAGCAAGTCAGTCAGCCCCCTGTCCCATGCCAATGGAGGAGCTGTCTTGCGTTAGACTCGCTGATCCTGTCAGGCTTTGCATTTCAATGTTGAAACCCCCTTTAGGCTCCCTCAGCCCCCCTGGCTCCCAGCCCAGCCTATGAGTGAAGAGCTGGATGGTTATTAACATACAAAGCTGTACAATTTATAGCAACTCTGCCTCAAGTCGTAACCTCTTCCACCTCAGAAGGAGAAAGAAAACTTATCGGCTGCTCCTGCTAAAAGACACTGTCCTGCTGCTTTTGCTTTCTCTCCACTCTGTGAGCTCTCGTTCCCCCTCTTCTTCCTATCCTCCCTCCTCTGCTCAGGGTCATCCGCAGGGTCCCCACGATTTCCACTCACTCGTTAGGGTTCAGTCCAACAGCTGCAGTAGCAATTCCTCAGGAATGAGAGTTTGAGAGATAATTCCACGACAGCAAGGCGGCAGGGAGTGGAGTGGGCTGGCTGGAAGAATTGGAGCCTCTCTCTCGTTTCTCTCTCCCTCGTTTCTCTCTCTCCGTCTCTGTGAGCTTGATCAGTAGCCTCTCATCCTCAGGACGATGTGTTGTCTCTCAGAGATGGAGTTTGTCTCCATCCAGACAGAGACTCCAGCCAGCCCACCAGCTCAGAGTGAGAGCAGAACACCTCCGCTCCACAACCTCTCCCCAACCTCTCCACATCAGGAATACGATGACAGCTAGCGAGAGGCAGGAGACAAATTCTACGTACGCTCAAAATATAAATCAAGATGCACTAAAGTGCACTGTGTTCACCAATGTTCACATAAAGTGCAGGCAGGGCAAGAGGTATTTCAGAGTTAGCCTGGATTGCAGGATAGTCTGTGTTTCATTGAAATCCATTGAAGAAACATGAGAAATGGTATATTCCCCTCTGCGCTAGAACTGGGAAATATATTGAATTAATTTGAATTAATGTTTGTTACGCGATATTCCAAATGCCTGTAAAGCAAAAACATTCAAAAATGTTGATCTATATTGTGAATCGCCCATATGTTAGAAAACAATTTAGATATGATTTTTAAGCCATATCGCCCAGCCCTACTCTGAGCCAACCATTAATCTCATTCTCTAATTTGTCCAATAAAATGAGGTCAAAGTTCACTGTTTGGGAATAAAGACAACTTCTCCACCATATTTCCTCTGTAGGAATGGCCCAGCTGGACAATAATGTGACTGTTCTTTTGGCTGTGGCTAAGTCAGTCACAGATTAAAGGAAGAATCAAAATACAGTGCGTTCAGAAAGTATTCACACCCCTTGACTTTTTCCACATTTTGTTCTGTTACAGCCCAAATTTAAAATGGTAAAAAATATATAAAAATCCACAATGGCCCACACACACACACACACACACACACACAATACCCCATAATGTCAAAGTAGAATTATGTTCTTCAAAATGTTGACAAATTAATTAAAAAGGAAAATCTGAAATGTCTTGAGTCAACATATATTAAACCCCTTTTTTATAGCAATCCTAAATACGTTCAGGAGTAAACATTTGCTTAACAAGTCACATAATATGTTGCATAACAGTGTCTCTCTCTCGGAGGACCTGAGCCCTAGGACCATGCCTCAGGACTACCTGGCATGATGACTCCTTGCTGCCCCCAGTCCACCTGGCCGTGCTGCTGCTCCAGTTTCAACTGTTCTGCCTGCGGCTATGGAACCCTGACCTGTTCACCGGACGTGCTACCTGTCCCAGACCTGCTGTTTTCAACTCTCTAGAGACAGCAGGAGCGGTAGAGATACAATCAATAATCGGCTATGAAAAGCCAACTGACATTTACTCCTGAGGTGCTGACCTGTTGCACCCTCGACAACTACTGTGATTATTATTAATTAATTGACCATGCTGGTCATTTATGAACATTTTAAACATCTTGGCCATGTTCTGTTATAATCTCCACCGCGGCACAGCCAGAAGAGGACTGGCCACCCCTCATACCAGTTAATTGCCAGGTTTAGAGCTTCCAAGCCTGTTCTATTCATTATATTTATCCAAGATGGCTTAGCAGTTCAGACGTCATTTCTGTTTCGTATTGTCGTGTCCTGTATATATATATATTTACACCTTTCTTCGCATATCTTTTTATATATTTATTATCCAAGAACTCAACTACAAAGCTTTCCTGCAAAAGCTTTCCTGCAACCCGCTTCACCAATTACAAAAAAGTATTATTTACCTCAAATCTGAAAATCCACCGTGGAAGCTAGCCAGGGGCTAATTCAGAAGCTAGCCAGAAAGCTAACCAGAAGATATCCGATAGCTAGCCAGAAGCTAATCTGTAGCTGCCCAGAAATAAGCCGGTTTGCTGGCTAGCGTTGGTGTTTCAGCTGCCCACGTTTGTGTCATCAGCTATTCCTTTAGCTCGATAATCTACCGGCACTTTGTGCAACGCGTCTCGGACCGGAGCATTCCGGGACTTTTTTTCTCTCAGTTTCCCCGGATTTCAGCCGCAGGCTCTGGACATTTGCACCTTGATTTCGCAGCTAGCTAGCTGCAAACCGTGTGACTATTGGCTTACGTCGATCCCGGAGCAAACTCAAATCATTCCGGAGCTAGCCAGCTGAGGAGTTCCATCAGCCATTCCTGGGCTAGTCACCTATCCGGACCGTTTTTTTTTTTTGTTGCCGCAGATACGGAGCCCCACCGGGCCTTCACGACTGACTGCCGACATTATCTGCCCGAGGGAGTTATCCAACTGGCACCTCCGTCCGACGTTACCTGAACGCTCATCTGGGGCCCGCTAATCGTTAGCTGTCTTATCGGCTGCTATCTGAATAAGTATATCGGACAATTATCATTATTATTTTTATTTATTTTTTCTTGGGTCACTATATCTATTTTGCCATTTGGATTGATCCCCTCTACCACACGGAACCCCACTAACCTACCGACGGAAACGCACGAGGTATCTACAAATAGACCTCCATCCTATGCTATCTTGCTACCGTGATAGCCATCTACCCGGCCAGCTGTCTGGATCGCCGGTGACCCCAACCAACCTCTACTCACTGGACCCTTATTGATCACTCGATTAAGCATGCCTCTCCTTAATGTAAATATGCCTTGTCCATTGCTGTTCTGGTTAGTGTTTATTGGCTTATTTCACTGTAGAGCCTCTAGCCCTGCTCACTATACATATCCAACCTCTCAGTTCCACCACCCACATATGCGATGACATCACCTGGTTTCAATGATGTTTCTAAGAGACAATATCTCTCTCATCATCACTCAATACCTAGGTTTACCTCCACTGTATTCACATCCTACCATACCTTTGTCTGTACATTATTTTTAAGCTATTTTATCGCCCCAGAAACTTCTTTTACTCTCTGCTCTAGAAGTTCTAGACGACCAATTCTCATAGCTTTTAGCCGTACCCTTATCCTAGCTTCCTCCTCTGTTCCTCTGGGTGATGTAGAGTTGAATCCAGGCCCTCCTGCAGTACCTAGCTCCACTCCTATTCCCCAGCGCTCTCTTTTGGATGACTTCTGTAACCCGTAATAGCCTTGCTTTCATGTGTTAAGAATTAGAAGCCTCCTCCCTAAGTTTGTTTTGTTCACTGCTTTGCACACTCTGGCCAACCGGATGTTTTAGCCGTGTCTGAATCCTGGCTTAGAAAGACCACCAGAAAATTCTGACATTTTCATCCCCAACTACAAGATTTTTTCAGACAAGATAGAACGGCCAAAAGGGGGCGGTGTTGCAATTCTACTGCAAGATTGCTGCAGAGTTTCTTTTACTAATCCTAGGTCTGTTCCCAAACAATTTGAACTTCTATCTTTTAAAAATCCAACCTCTCTAAAAACAAGTCTCTCACCGTTGCCGCCTGCTATAGACCACCCTCTGCCCCCAGCTGTGCTCTGGACACTATAATGTGAACTGATTGCCCCATCTATCTTCAGAGCTCGTGCTGCTAGGCGACCTAAATTTGAACATGCTTAACACCCAGCCACCCTACAATCTAAGCTTGATGCTACCAATCTCACAACAAATTATCATGAACCTACCAGGTACCACCCAATTCCGTAAACACGGGTACCCTCATAGATATCATCCTAACAAACTTGCCCTCCAAATACACCTCTGCTGTTTTCACCAAGATCTCAGCGATCACTGCCTCATTGCCTGCATCCGTAATGGGTCAGGCGGTCAACGACGATTCCACTCATCACTGTCAAACGCTCCCTGAAACACTTCAGCGAGCAGGCCTTTCTAATCGACCTGGCCGAGGTATCCTGGAAGGATTATTGATCTCATCCCGTCAGTAGAGGTATGCCTGGACATTTTTTAAAAATGCCTTCCTCACCATCTTGAATAAGCATGCCCCATTCAAGAATTTAGAACCAGGAAACAGATATAGCCCTTGGTTCTCTCCTGACCTGACTGCCCTTAACCAACAGAAAAACATGCCTTATGGCGTTCTGATTAACATCGAACACCCCCGTGATATGCAACTTTTAGGGAAAGCTAGAAACCAATATACACAGGCAGTTAGAAAAGCCAAGGCTAGCTTTTTCAAGCAGAAATTTGCTTCCTGCAACACAAATTCAGAAAAGTTCTGGGACACTGTAAAGGTCCAGTGGAGAATAAGAACACCTCCTCCCAGCTTCCAACTGCTCTGAAGATAGGAAACACTGTCACCCCACCGACAAATCCACTATAATTGAGAAATTCAATAAGCATTTTTCTACGGGCTGGCCATGCTTTCCACCTGGCTACCCCTACCCCGGACAACAGCACTGCCCTCCCTCTGCTACTCGCCCAAGCCTTCCCCATTTCTCTTTCTCCCAAATACAGTCAGCTGAATGTTCTAAAAGAGCTGCAAAATCTGGACCCTTACAAATCAGCCGGGCTAGATATCTGGACCCCTTTTCTTCTAAAACTATCTGCTGAAATTGTTGCCACCCCTATACTACCTTTTTCATCTCTTCGTGTCGTCTGAGATTCCCAAAGATTGGAAAGCAGCTTGCGGTTATCCCCTCTTCAAAGGGGGGACACTCTTCTTGACCCTAACAGCTACAGACCTATTTCTATCCTACCCTGCCTTCTAAGGTCTTCGAAAGCCAAGTCAACAAACAGATTACCGACCATTTCGAATCCCACCATACCTTCTCCGCTATGCAATCTGGGTTTCAGAGCTGGTCATGGTGCACCTCAGCCACGCTCAGGTCATAAACGATATCTTAACGGCGCATCGATAGGA
>NC_036848.1:5140680-5141800 GCF_002910315.2 Salvelinus sp. IW2-2015
ATTTTATATATTTTGTAGTGACCGTTGGAAGCTGTGTTTGTCTGGATGAAACGCGCCAAAATAAATAGACATTTTGGGATATATATCGACAGAATTAAATCGAAACAAGAAGGACCATTTTGTGATTTTACTGGGACATGCATTGGAGTGCCAACCAAAAAATATTCGTCAAAGCATCGAATTATAATTTTTATTCTGCGTTTTGGTCGTACCTGCAGTGTTGAGAAATACTACTCTATTTGTTACTGTTGTGCTCATTCATCAGATAATCGAGCCATCTTATGCTTTCGCCCGACAAGGCGCCGAAAAGCCTTTTTGAAATCTGACATGTTGGCTGGATTCACAACGAGTGTAGCTTTAATTTGGTATCTTACATGTGTGATTTAATGAAAGTTAGATTTTTATATCATTTTATTTGAATATGGCGCTCTGTATTTTCCCTGGCTATTGGCCAGGTGGGACATTTGCATCCCACCTACCCCAGAGAGGTTAAGTAAAACTGCAAAAAATGTGGCAAAGAAATGAACTTCATTCCTSAATATAGAAAGCGTTATGTTTGGGGTAAATCCAACACAACACATCACTGAGTACGCATAGTGCAGGCTGCATCATGTTATGGGTATGCTTGTCATTGGCAAGGACTACAGAGTTTTTTTATGATACAAATAAATGGAATAGAGCTAAGCACAAGCAAAATCTTAGAGGAAAACCTGGTTCAGTCTGCTTTCCAATAGACACATGTACCTTTCAGCAGGACAATAACCCAAAACAAATATACACTGGAGTTGCTTTTTAAMACAACACTGAATGTTCCTGAGTGGCCTAGTTACKGTTTTGACATACACCGCCAGTCAAAYGTTTGGACACACCTACTCATTCCAGAGTTTTTCTTTATTTGTACTATTGTCTACATTATAGAATAATAGTGAAGACATCAAAACTATGAAATAACAKATATTGAATCATGTAGTAACCAAGAAAAGTYTTAAACAAATCAAAATATAWTTTATATTTGAGATGCTTCAAATAGCCAACCTTTGCCTTGATGACAGCTTTGCACACTCTCGACCAGCTTCATGATGTAGTCACCTGGAATCCATTTCAATTAACAGGTGTGCCT
>NC_036848.1:5141825-5153433 GCF_002910315.2 Salvelinus sp. IW2-2015
CGAGTTAAAACAGTTCTTAAATTTCTGGAATTTCTTTCTCCTTAATGCATTTGAGCCAATGTTGTGACAACGAAGGGGGGGTTTTACAAGGATAGCCTATTTGATTTAAGACCAAGTCCATTTTATGGCAAGAACAGCTCAAATAAGCAAAGAGAAATGACAGTCCATCATTACTTTAAGACATGAAGGACAGTCATACAGAACATTTCAAGAACTTTGAAAGTTCTTCAAGTGTGCAGGTTGCAAACCATCAAGCGCTATGATGAAACTGGCTCTCATGAGGACCGCCACAGGAAAGGAAGACCCAGAGGTACTTCTGCTGCAAAGGATAAGTAATTTAGAGTTGCCAGCCTAGAGTTGCAGCCCAAAAAATTCTTCAGAGGTCAGTAACAGACACATCTCAACATCAACTGTTCAGAGGAGACTGTGTGAATCAGGCTTCAGGTCGAATTTGCTGCAAAGGAACCACTACTAAAGGACACCAATAAAGAAGAATGTCACGCCTGCTCCCGCTCCCCCTCGAGGGCGCCAGGCTACCCGTCTTTCACGACACCTGTCAACATCAGACGGCCTACAGGGAGGAGGTGAGGGCCTCGAGTGTGTGTCAGGAAAATAACCTTCATCACTCAACGTCAACAAAACAAAGGAGATGATCGGGACTTCAGGAAACAGCAGAGGGAGCATCCCCCATCCACATCGACGGACAGTAATGGAGAAGGTGGAAAGTTAAGTTCTTCGGTGTACACATCACGACACACTGAATGGTCCACCACACAGACATCGTGGTGAAGAAAGCGCAACAGCGCCACCTTCACCTCAGGAGGGCTGGAGAAATGGGCATGTCAGCTAAAACACTCAAACTTTACAGATGTACAATCGAAGCATCCTGTCGGGTTGTATCACAGCCTGGTACGCAACTGCTCCACCCACAACGCAAGGCTCTCCAGAGGGTAGTGCGGGTCTTGCACAACGCATACCGGGGGCAAACTTACTGCCCTCCAGGACACCTACAGCACCCGATGTCACAGGCAAGGCCAGAAAGATCATCAAGGACAACAACCACCCGAGCCACTGCCTGTTTACACCCGCTATCATTCCAGAAGGCGAGGTCAGTACAGGTGGCATCAAAGCTAGGATCGATAGACTGAAAAACAGCTTCCATCTCAAGCCATCGGGCTGTTAAACAGCCATCACTAACAGAGTGGCTGCTGCCAATATACAGACGCAAATCTCTGGCCACTTAAAATAAGTTAATAAATGATTTAATAAAAGGTATCACTAGTCACTTTAAATAACACCACTTTAATAATGTCTACACATCCTACATTACTATCTCATACAGTTGAAGTCGGAAGTTTACATACACCAAGCCAAATACATTTAAACTCAGTTTTTTTGACAATTCCTGACATTTAATCCAAGAAGAAATTCCCTGTTTAGGTCAGTTAGGATCACTACTTTATTTTAGGAATGTAGATGTCAGAATAAGTAGAGAGAGATGATTTATTTCAGCTTTTATTTTCTTCATCACATTCCCAGTGGGTCAAAGTTACAATACATTCAATTAGATTTGTTAGCATTGCTTTTAAATGTTTTAACTTGGGGTCAAACGTTTCAGGTAGCCTTCCACCAAGCTTCCCACAAACAGTTGGGTGAATTTTGTCCCATTCTCCTGACAGGCTGGTTGTAGTAAGTCAGGTTTGTAGGCCTCCTTGCTCGCACACGCTTTCGTTGAACTTCCGGCATCTCCTGAATGTATATTACTGGCATCCTCATCAAACTTTTTTCTCATATTTGGGATATGAAACAGAAGGTCACGCTGAGCTCAATTTGTGGGACTCTTAGCTTATGAGTGATTGAGGCCTACCTTTCATAGTACGCTTAAACAAGTTAGATTTCTGCTCTTTTTTGTTATTTTAATGTGACCGTGAGTGCTCCTTTCATCGCACTCTATTCTTTTTTCCTCCCCCAACGTTTGGACAGTGTTAGTATGGGGTTTCTTGTTGTGTCAATGCTGAGGATTGATTATATTTTTTTTTTAATCCATTGTAGAATAAGAGTGTACGTTAACAAAGGTTCTGGGGTAATGAAATCATATTGCAAAGAGTGGGTCCCTGAATAATTCTTGTGTCCAACCAAGACATGTTAACACCTTTGTCGATATAGTAAACTACCTGTTTTGTGTGTTTTTGTGTTATTGTTTGTTCTTTGAAGGCGGGACAAACCTTGTCTCGCTCATTGCTGTCGGCACGACAGGAACCGTCTGAGTCATCAATCCCCACAATACTCAACATTTGTGGTGTGGTGCAGCACCCATCAGCACCACTGTTCTCTCCACCAGAGGATTTGGTCTTTCCTTTCACTTGATGAGGATTCGAATTGGGTATTGCCCTTATTACTATGGATATAGAAAGTCATGCTTATGTTGTCCGTGAACAAGGGAAGATTACTAGCAGAGCAGGCAGAGGTGAAAAGCGTCGACGTGTTGCACTGCAGACAAAGCTTATGAGCCATTCAAGTTAACTTGTTATGTCATCCCCACGAGACAACAATTATCTTCTCCCGCGCCCACTCCTGCTGCCTTCTACGTTGAGTTTTGTGGTGGTTTTTTTCATTTCCTAAAATGGGGCAGACTATTCATTCACATAATTAAATTTATTGAGCATTGTGTAGACCGTAACCTAGCCTTTTTCAAATGAGCATCTTGGACTATAGTTGTTCACAAGAACGTCCCTCTTCGGGGCTATTATCCTCAGACAAGACCCGCGCGCGCTAATTGCCCGCCGCCCCTGCCTGCGTCTCTTCTGGCTCCACATTTCATCCACTCATTGTCAGAAAGGCGCAGTGCAGGCCATGCGTTTACATTGACGCGAGGCAGGAGGTGGTTAGCGGCGGGGTGGAAGATAAGGTACCCTCATTCGATTCGGCCCAGCAGACAAAGTGTCGTGATGACGAAAGGAGAAGATATGGGGGGTCCAAACAGTGTTTTGTCTCTGCGTTAAGAAGAAAGAATATAAAATTCTTGTTATAGTTAGTTTATATAAACACGCAAGGGGAAAGGGAAGGCACAACGCAGGTTGGCAGCCGATAATTATGCTATCGTAGCCCTTCTCATGCCCCCGCTAGAGTCGCTGGGGCTATCCTAAATCCCAGTGGTTTCGCCAAGCGCGTGGTACAGTGGTTGGCGGGGGCCAGGAGAAGGAGAAACAGAGCTTGCCGAGACCTGATATGCGTCCTGACAGCCTAAAGCCCCAAAACAGAAGTAGGCAAGACCCTGCAAGTGAGTGCTTTAATGTACTTGCTAATTTTCTGTTCCCCGGAATTGTATGTGCTAGTTCGGCCGTAAGTGGGTAATGTCGTAGTTAGAATCGATTCAAGTTGTTCAGCTGGGTTCGTTGGGTTTAAGCTTTACTAAAAATGAAAAATAGTCGTCGCTCAGCCCTGTTTATAGATGATGGAGTGTTTGGTTTACTTGCTTTGTTGCTGGCGTGATTCTGTCTTGATTTAAAGGTCCGTTATCTTAATCATTAGGATCACTCCCGCTACTTCTCAAAGAAGACTCGCGTGTCGCCATGTTCAGCCCTAGAAGTGGAACACCAATAGGAGAGTGGAACAAGGCGGGTGCAAAATAGGGAGAGCATTGGAGGTGGTGCCATTTGACTTCTTCTCTGAGCCTGTGGTGGGCTTGGGAAGGCGTTTGGCGCTCTTGATGCGATTGGATGCAGGGTTGTGTTGAGGTAGTGAGCCCCTGAGTGACACGTTCTTACTCTGTGCGTGTTTAGTGGTACTTTTTGTACGCCGGTTTTTTCCGCAGCATCTTTCACAAGGTCCGTTTTTGCTGGTTGAGTCTGGGATGATCTTGCACTTGCTTTTCGCACCCAAGCAGTACATTCATCTCTAGGAGCATCAGAACGTGTATTCCTTCCTGAGCGTGCCAGTGCGAGGGTTATAACCGAAACCTGAGTGTTTATAATATGCCCGCTGGGCTGCCAATTTATGAATCAACGTACGGGTCGGGCCAATGTCCCAGATGGTCGGCTCAGGAAGACTGCGTGAAGGAGGGTGCGTGCCATGGCCAGAGGGTGTTGTATACTTGATCGTGCTATGGTATGGCTCTGTTTGTATAACAGGGACGCGATGAAGTGACCGTGGTAGCCTTTCAGGAGGGCATGTGTTTTGGAAATTGCTCCCAAAGGATAATCTGCAGCGAGGGCACGTCCGGTGTGTGAGGTTTACACTTTTTTTCTGTGATAGGTGAGTGCGCAGGGGTCTTGGCTGATCTATGCTTAATTGTGATTTTACCCTGAAGAGGAGGCACGTTGGATATGGAGTCCAATGTGATTCATTATTTTTTGGGAAAGTGAGTATGGAGGGTGGGTTCTTGGGTGGGAAACCCGGCCGTTGGAAGGCGCCCGGGAAGGGGGGATAGGTAGGGCCTTGAAGTAAATCCACAGGGGTAGCAGCATCCAATGTGACTTCCAATTATTCAATAAGCGGGCCCCATCCGCAGTTATGCAGATGTCTAAAGATGCCATTGCATAGCAGTAACATGATGTTCTGGGGGGATCAGTGGATCATTTCCAGAGAAGGGCGGATTGAAGGTGAAGATGCTTGGATATATGGGTGCGATTCTGTTTTAGCAGCCACCATGGGAGTTCAAACATATTTGTGTTAAGTATATAACTTCGATTGCCCTAACCCAACCTGAAGGAGAATTGTAATACAGGGAAGTATAAGCGTGACGAATAATATTGTTATATGTCGTTGGTTTTAGAAACTCCGAATTTCTGAGTTTTTTGGAGATTTATGTTAAAATAGAGATAACATTTGATAGAATTAGCTCTAATTATGCACAAAGTTACCGCATTGTTAAGGTGCCGTAATCACAATTGTGTCTTTGTGTCCCAAACTATAGTTTGTAACGGTTCTGGGAACTGGGGGTGCCCTCTAGTAGAACCCGCTTCGTCCAACACAGCAATGAAATGCCTTGTCGTGTGTGTGCGGCTTGTGGACTTATGTGTGTGCCCAATTATTTTCTCATACATTAAATCTTATACAGACCAATCTCATAATTCATGATAGATGTTACACTCAAACATAACATGTTTGGAAGTACGTAAAATTAGAGAGTCACCAGTTTTAAAATAAAACTTCTCGTTAAATCCAACCAGTTTGTCCGATTCAAAAGGCTTTTTGTGGCGAAACTTGAAAGCCAATGAAGCCCCAATTGTATGATGTTATGTTCTGATTTTTCAGCTCTGTGTACTCCCTTACTGACCTGCCACCCAGCAAAAGCAAGATAAAGTCACAGATCACAAGCAGTTATCAGCACATTTTGTCCAACAGAGCAGATGGAGTCTCAACAGAAGAGAGCAGAAAAATAAGTTGATAAATGAGGTGATCGAGAAGTGACTTAACTCTCTATTTTCCCTATTCTTCCATCGAACGAATGCACTTAACCCCTTTGAGGCGTGGATACATATTTTTGTGTACACACCCTATAAAATGTATGTTTTGTAGAGACATGACGAAGTACGGTCAGGTGTAGTATTTTATTCACAAAGATACAAGGGCTCCTGATGTAAGTCGATTGGCTTATGGCTCATACATACAACATAACCTCTAAAGTGGAATGCACTCAGATAGCCACATTCCATTTACAAAGAATAATCATATAAACTTTGGGATAAAAAGATTTACAATAGTCGTAATTTATGCCAACAAAGTAAAATTTAGTATAGATCAACAATTTTGAATAACTTTCTTTCTTTAATGCAACCGCTGCTTTGTCATATTTGTCAGAGAGCAACTTTTTGTTGAGCGAAAATAAAATGCGAGAATCACACAAAACTGCTTAAAATTATTACTGAGACGGCGCTCTATAGTTACGACACAATAACTTTGCCCATCCTCTAGAACAATGTGATGGCCCGCCATGTTTTATGCTCTTACTATGCTTATTTCCCAGAATGGTGCATATATGAATGAGTAATCTAGTCAATAAGGTAAAAAATATTTCACTGATACCTTCTCTTTTGCTGGCCTAGTCTTTATATCAGTAAACCCACTTGCACTCGCCGGAGTGCATACTCCAGTGATCCCTTAAAGTTTCTTACAGTCTAATTATAATGTGGGTAGTGTTGTGTTTTGTTAGTTTTCATAAAGTGCCATCATTTATGTCCAGAATACCTCCTTGATTGTTCGCCGCCTTGAGTCAACATCGACTTGCAAGCCTCCCCCTTTTTCCTCCAAACATGACGATGGTCATTATGGCCAAACAGTTCTATTTTTGTTTCATCAGACCAGAGGACATTTCTCCAAAAGTACGATCTTTGTCCCCATGTGCAGTTGCAAAACGGAGTCTGGCTTTTTTATGGCGGTTTTGGAGCAGTGGCTTCTTCCTTGCTGAGCGGCCTTTCAGGTTATGTTGATATAGGACACGTTTTACTGTGGATATAGATACTTTTGTACCCGTTTTCCCCAGCATCTTCACAAGGTCCTTTGCTGTTGATCTGGGATTGATTTGCACTTTTCGCACCAAAGTACATTCATCTCTAGGAGACAGAACGTGTCTCCTTCCTGAGCGGTATGGCGGCTGCGTGGTCCCATGGTGTTTATACTTGCGTGCTACTGTTTGTACAGATGAACGTGGTACCTTCAGGCATTTGGAAATTGCTCCCAAGGATGAATCAGACTTGTGGAGGTTTACAAATTTTTTTCTGAGGTCTTGGCTGATTTCTTTGATTTTCCCAAGAGGCACTGAGTTTGAAGGTAGGCCTTGAAATAAATCCACAGGTACACATCCAATTGACTCCAATTATGTCAATAAGCCTATCAGAAGTGTCTAAAGCCATGACATAATATTCTGGAATTTTCCAAGCTGTTTAAAGGCACAGTCAACTTAGTGTATATAAACTTCTGACCAACTGAAATTGTAATACAGTGAATTATAAGTGAAATAATATGTCTGTAAACAATTGTTGGAAAAATTACTTGTGCCATGCACAAAGTAGATGTCCTAACCAACTTGCCAAAACTATAGTTTGTTAACCGGTCTGGGAACGGGGTTCCCGCTAGTAGAACCCCTCGCCAACAGCCAATGAAATTGCAGGGCGCCAAATTCAATCAACAGAAATCTCAWAATTCAAATTTCTCAAACATACAAGTATTAGACACCATTTTAAAGAMAAACTTCTCGTTAATCCAACCACAGTGTCCGATTTCAAAAAGGCTTTTTGGCGAAAGCACAACATATCATTATGTTAGGTCAGCAACTAGTCACAYAAAGCATACAGCCATTTTCCAACCAYAGAGAGGAGTCACAAAAAGCAGAAAAAGAGATAAAATGAATCACTAACCTTTGATATTCTTCATCAGATGACACTCCGGGGACAACATGTTACACAATACATGTATGTTTTGTTCGATCAAGTTCATATTTATATCCAAAAACCTCATTTACATTTGGCTTTGCCTCAAACATCCCGTGAATTTGCACAGAGCCACATCAATTTACAGAAATACTCATAATAAACTTTGATAAAAAGATACAAGTATTATGCACAGAATTATAGATATACTTCTCCTTAATGCAACCGCTTTGTCAGATTTCAAAAAAGCTTTACGGAAAAAGCAAACCATGCAATAATCTGAGTACGGCGCTCAGAGACCAAAACAAGCCAAACATATACCCGCCATGTTGCGGAATCAACAGAAGTCAGAAATAGCATTAATGTAAAGAAAAAAAGTATTTAATAAGAATATTCATTCACTTCAGATCCTAAGGATGGTGTTTATTTTAGTGCTTCCCTTTATTTTTTGAGCAGTGTTGATGTATATATGTATATATATATAGATATATACACACTGCTCAAAAAAAATTAAAGGGAACACTAAAATAACACATCCTAGATCTGAATGAATGAACTATTCACACCACACATATATACATATATATATGTTGTGTGTGGTGGCCAAATTTAGCAAATTAGGATATGTTATCTGTAGTGGTATATTTTTTTGGCATACTGGTAGAGATAATTAAACACTTTTTTGTTCAAGTATTTCGGGGGATGTGGGGTGGGCGGTATCTAGATTTTTTGTTACCATTACCGGGGTATACGGTATTGCCGATGTGCTAAGAAGCGTGGTATATTTTGTTCTTTTATCAAAACTATTTAGCAACATGAATCTTGATCCAGAAGGGGATTGAATGTTTTCTTTGCTGTAACCATAAGCTTGATCTTGACATCCAGCCACTTAGCTAGCAAGTTAGCAAACCAAAATGCGTAACTTGGAAGCCCTGAGCTGGAATATAATTTATTGGATTTCTTTATTTATTACTTTTAGTTCTAAGCAGTGCATTAGCATGGCACCCTACTTCCCCCCGGGACATATCGCCCAAGCCTTATCGAACAGTCAAAACATTTCAAATGCTCATCCCTAACCCCCAAACCCCACCACCCCAATATGGATACAATGACTTTCAACAAGGATAACTACATTTTATTAAATTTGAGTGGGTTGATGTTCCTTCTTGGCTTTGGTGAGTGGGTTTGAAAACCCACGCAGTTATTTTTCTTACTGGCCCATCCTGTCAGAATACTAATGTGGTGTTGTAAGGCTGCAGTGTTGGGGAAGCTGAGTGTGTGGAATGACATTGACCTTCAGGCCTAGACAGGTGTTATCATTGAGTTTATCCCTCTGGTTGCTCCTAGTGTCTCTATTCACAAGGAAATTGTAATTTTAAACCACGTCTGCTTAGCATCAGCCTCAGGCGTCAGAGTTAGGCCCTATAACTCTTGAGGATGGAAACGGGAGTTGCCTCGCGGCTCGAAGCGAATAAAATGTTTTCTGTTCATACTGAAAAGTTGAAAATTCTGTCGGGCAATAGCTAACATTTACTGTTCTAAAGTTATTTTTGTAGCACCATGTCTTGGAATATCAGTGCGTTATTATTGCAATTTACTGGCCCTATTGTTTTGATTTTATATTAGGGCTACAGTATCCTTCATTGAAAGTGTTCACGCCCCTTTACTTGATTCCACGTAAAGTGGGATTAACATGAATTTAATTGTAATTCTTTGTCATCTAACAAAATACCTTGTCAAAGTGGAAGAAGAATTCTAACATTTGAAAAACCAATTATGAAAATAAAAACACTAATATAACTTAACTAGATAAGTACTTTCAACCCCCAGAAGTCAATGCATGGTAGCCATTCACTTTGCGCAGTTGAGTCCTTTCGGTTCAGTATCTAAGAGCTGTTGACTCACCTAGATTGGCAAACATTTGCCCATTATTTTTTTCCAAAAAATCTTCAAGCTCTGTCAAGATTGGTTGTTGTATCAAATGAGCTTATTTTCAAGATCTTGCCATAGATTAGATAAAGTCGATTTACACTTCCGGTCAAAAATCTTTTTAGAACACCTACTCATTCAAAGTGTTTTTCAATTACTTCTTACTATTGTCTACATTGCTAGCATAATAGTCGAAAGGACATCAAAGCTATGAAATCAACTATGAAGAAACTGGCATAACAGTACGACCAAAGAAATTGTAAACAACAATATAGTTATATATGAAAGATTTATTCAAATAGCACCCTTTGCCTTGATGCAGCTTTGCACACTCTTGGCAGTATTGTCTCAACCAGCTCCCTTTTCACTTTCACTCTTCTTTTTCATTCCTCTTCCGCTACATTTCACCCGTGATTTTTAACCGACCAGTCTTAGAAGGATTCCCACATATGCCTGAGCACTTGTTTGCTGGCTTTTCGCTTCACTCTGTGATCCAACTCATCCCAAACCATCTACACATTGGGTTTAGCGATTCGGGGATTGTGGAGGCCAGGTACATCTGCATGCAGCACAGTCCATCACCCCGCCCTCCCCTCCCCCATTCTTGGTCAAATAGCACCTTACAACAGAGCCTGGAGTGGTTGGGTCCATAATGTCCTTGTTGAAAAACAAATGATAGATACCACTAAGGCAAACCAGCTGGGATGGAGGTATCGCTGCCAGAAATGCTGTAGTTAGCACATCTTGTTAAGTGTGCCGTGGAATTCTAAATAAATCACAGACAGTGTCACCAGCAAAGCACCCCCACACCAGCACACCTCCTCCCTCCATGAACTCACGGTGTGCCGAACCACACATGCGGAGATCATCCGTTCACCTACTCTGCGCTCTTACCAAAAGACACGGCGATTGGAACCAAATGTCCTATGTTGGACTCAGACCAAAGGACAAATTTTCCACCGGTCTAATGTCCATTACGTGTTTCTTGGCGCCAATCAAGTCCTCTTTGAAACAGATCGACGCAGAGAGATGAGAAGCAGGTACAGGAATGAAGTTTATAAACTGACGGGACATGAAACAGAACAGGATCAGCGTCCTGGACAGGAACACATAACAACAATTAATGCGGACACAAGGAACATCACCGATAACAGAACAGATATACAGGGGCAATCAACCACGTGAAGGCAGTCCAGGTGAGTCCCAATGAGCGTAGCTGTGCGTAAGATCCAAATAAAATGTTATTGGTCACATACACATGGTTTGCAATGTTAATGGCGAGTGTAGCCGAAATGCTTTCTTCTAGTTCCGACAGTACAGTAATATCTAACAAGTAATCTAACAATTCCAACAATGATACCCTAATACACACAAAGGTAAAGGAATGAATCATGAACATGTACATATAAATATAATGACAGGCGATGGCCGTGCGGCATAGGCAAGATGCAGTAGAAGAATAGGTATATACATACAGTTGAAGTCAGAAGTTTACATACACTTAGGTTGGAGTCATTAAAACTTGTTTTTTCAAGCACTCCACAAATTCTTGTTAACCTGTTTTGGATACGGGGCAGCATTTTTCATGTTTGGATGAAAGTGTGCCCAGAGTAAACTGCCTGCTACTCAGGCCCCAGTGCTGCATAATATGACATATTTATTAGTAGATTTAAATAGAAACACTCTGAAGTTTCTACAACTGTTTTGAATGATGTCTGTGAGTATAACCAAAGAACTCATATGGCAGCGAAAAACCTGAGAAAAATCCAACCAGGAAGTGGGAAATCTGAGGTTTGTAGTTTTCAACTCATCGCTATCGAATATACAGTGTCTATGGGGTAATATTGCACTTCCTAAGGCTTCCACTTCAACAGTCTTTAGAACCTTTGTTTGATGCTCTTTACTGTAAAGGAGGGGGAATGGGAGCTGAATGAGTCAGAGGTCTGCCAGAGTGGCATGAGCTGACCACGCATGTTCACTGTGAGCGACCTGCGTTCCATTGCAATTCTACAGACAAAGAATTCTCCGGTTGGGAACATTATTGAAGATTTACGTTTAAAAACATCCTAAAGATTGATTCTATACATCGTTTGACATGTTTCTACGGACTGTAACGGGACTTTTGGACTTTCCGTGCTGGACCTAGTGATCGCGCGTCATGAATTTTGATTTTTTGAACTCAAGGCGGAACAACAAGGAGGTATTTGGACATAAATTGATGGCACTTTATTGAACTAAACAAACATTTATTTGTGGAACTGGGATTCCTGGGAGTGCATTCTGATGAAGATCATCAGGTAAGTGAATTT
>NC_036848.1:5155007-5164922 GCF_002910315.2 Salvelinus sp. IW2-2015
TACAGTCCGTAGAAACATGTCAAACGATGTATAGAATCAATCTTTAGGATGTTTTTAACGTAAATCTTCAATAATGTTCCAACCGGAGAATTCCTTTGTCTGTAGAATTGCAATGGAACGCAGGTCGCTCWCACGTGAACATGCGTGGTCAGCTCATGCCACTCTGGCAGACCTCTGACTCATTCAGCTCCCATTCCCCCCTCCTTTACAGTAGAAGCATCAAACAAGGTTCTAAAGACTGTTGAAGTGGAAGCCTTAGGAAGTGCAATATTACCCCATAGACACTGTATATTCGATAGGCGATGAGTTGAAAAACTACAAACCTCAGATTTCCCACTTCCTGGTTGGATTTTTCTCAGGTTTTTCGCCTGCCATATGAGTTCTGTTATACTCACAGACATCATTCAAACAGTTGTAGAAACTTCAGAGTGTTTTCTATTTAAATCTACTAATAATATGCATATATTAGCAACTGGGCCTGAGTAGCAGGCAGTTTACTCTGGGCACACTTTTCATCCAAACATGAAAATGCTGCCCCGTATCCCAAACAGGTTAACAAGAAATTTGTGGAGTGCTTGAAAAACAAGTTTTAATGACTCCAACCTAAGTGTATGTAAACTTCTGACTTCAACTGTATGTATATACTCTATTCTATCTACTGCATCTTGCCTATGCCGCACGGCCATCGCTCATCCATATATTTATATGTACATGTTCATATTCATCCCTTTACATTTGTGTGTATTAGGTAGTCATTGTGAATTTGTTAGATTACTTGTTAGATATTACTGTACTGTCGGAACTAGAAGCACAAGCATTTCGCTACACTCGCATTAACATCTGCAAACCATGTGTATGTGACCAATAACATTTTATTTGATCATTACGCACAGCTACGCTCATTGGACTCACCTGGACTCCTTCACGTGGTTGATTGCCCCTGTATATCTGTCTGTTACTCGGTGATGTTCCCTGTGTCCGCATTAATTGTTGTTATGTGTTCCTGTCCAGACGCTGATCCTGTTCTGTTTCATGTCCGTCAGTTATTAAACCTTCACTCCCTGTACCTGCTTCTCATCTCCTGCGTCGATCCTTTCAAAGAAGAGACTTGATTGGGCCAAGAAACACGCGCAATGGACATTAGACCGGTGGAAATTTGTCTTTTGGTCTGGAGTCCAAATAGGACATTTTTTGGTTCCAATCGCCGTGTCTTTGTAAGACGCAGAGTAGGTGAACGGATGATCTCCGCATGTGTGGTTCCCACCGTGAAGCATGGAGGAGGAGGTGTGCTGGTGTGGGGGTGCTTTGCTGGTGACACTGTCTGTGATTTATTTAGAATTCACGGCACACTTAACCAGCATGGCTAACACAGCATTCTGCAGCGATACCCATCCCAGCTGGTTTGCCTTTAGTGGACTATCATTTGTTTTTCAACAGGACAATGACCCAACACACCTCCAGGCTGTGTAAGGGCTATTTGACCAAGAAGGAGAGTGATGGAGTGCTGCATCAGAGACCTGGCCTCCACAATCCCCGACCTAAACCCAATTGAGATGGTTTGGGATGAGTTGGATCACAGAGTGAAGGAAAAGCAGCAAACAAGTGCTCAGCATATGTGGGAACTCCTTCAAGACTGTCGGAAAAGTATTCCAGGTGGAGCTGGTTGAGACAATCCCAAGAGTGTGCAAAGCTGTCATCAAGGCAAAGGGTGGCTATTTGAAAAAATCTCATATATAACTATATTTTTGTTTAACATTTTTTGGTTACTAACATGATTCCATTTTCATAGTTATTTCATAGCTTTGATGTCTTCACTATTATTCTACAATGTAGACAATAGTAAAAGTAAAGAAAAACCTTTGAATGAGTAGGTGTTCTAAAGATTTTGACCGGAAGTGTAAATCGACTTTATAATCTATGGCAAGACTTGAAAATAYCTCAGTATTGATAAACAACCAACTTGACAGAGCTTGAAGATTTTGGAAAAAAATAATGGGCAAATGTTGCACAATCTAGGTGAGCAAAGCTCTTAGATACTGACCCAGAAAGACTCACTGCCAAAAGGTGAATCTAACATGCATTGACTCTGGGGGTTGAATACTTATCTAGTTAAGTTATATTAGTGTTTTATTTTTCATAATTGRTTTTCAAATGTTAGAATTCTTCTTCCACTTTGACAGAGTATTTTGTTTAGATCGACAAAAGAATTACAATTAAATTCATGTTAATCCCACTTTACGTGGAATAAGTAAAGGGGCGTGAACACTTTCTGAAGGCACTGTAGCCTATATAAAATCAAAASATAGGCCAGTAAATTGCAAAATAACCACTGATATTCAAGACTGGTGCTACAAAAATAACTTAGAAACAGTAAATGTTAGCTATTGCCGACAGAATTTTCACTTTTCATATGAACAGAAAACATTTTATTCGCTTCGAGCCGCGAGGCAACTCCCGTTCCATCCTCAAGAGTTATAGGCTAACTCTGACRCTGAGCTGATGCTAAGCAGACGTGGTTTAAAATTACATTTCCTTGTAATGAGACACTATGGAGCACCAGAGGGATAAAACTCATGATAAAACCTGTCTAGGCCTAAGGTCAATGTCATTCACCCTCAGCTTCCCCAACACTGCAGCCTTACACACCAATTAGTATTCTGAAAGGATGGGCCAGTAAGAAATAACTGCGTGGGTTTTCAACCACTCACCAAGCCAAGAGGAACATCAACCCACTCATTTAATAAATGTAGTTATCCTTGTTGAAGTCATTGTATCCATATTGGGGTGGTGGGGTTGGGGTTAGGGATGAGCATTTGAAATGTTTTGACTGTTCGATAGGCTTGGGCGATATTTCCCGGGGGGAGTGGGTGCATGCTATGCAACTGCTTAGAACTAAAAGTATAAATATAAGAAATCAAATAAATTATATCCAGCTCAGGGCTCCAGTTACGCATTTGGTTTGCTAACTTGCTAGCTAAGTGGCTGGATGTCAAGATCAAGCTTATTGGTTACAGCAGAAACATTCAATCCCCTTCTGGATCAAGATTCCTGTTGCCTAAATAGTTTTGATAAAGAAAATATACCCCTTCTGTGCACATTCGGCAATACCGTATACCCCGGTATGGTACAAAAAATCTAGATACCGCCCAACCACATTCCCCCGAATACTTGACAAAAAAGTGTTTATTTATCTACAGTATGCCAACAAAATAACCACTACAGATAACATATCCTATTTGCTAAATTGCCCCACACACACATATATATATGTATATATGTGTGTGTGAATAMTTCATTCATTCAGATCTAGGATGTGTTATTTTAGTGTTCCCTTTATTTTTTTGAGCATGAGCAGTGTTGGTTATATATCTACTATATATATACCATATATACACCTGCTCAAAAATAAAGGGAACACTTTATTAATACACTTCTGTTGATTTTTAGTGTTCCTTTATTTTTTTGGAGCAGTGTGTATATATCTAATATATATACATACTATTACACCACTGCTCAAAAAAATAAAGGGAACACTAAAATAACACATCCTAGATCTGAATGAATGAAATATTCTTATAAAATACTTTTTTCTTTACATAGTTGAATGTGCTGACAACAAAATCACACAAAAATATTCAATGGAAATCAAATTTATCAACCATGGAGGTCTGGATTTGGAGTGCACTCAAAATTAAAGTGGAAAATCACACTACAGGCTTGATCCAACTTTGATGTAATGTCCTTAAAACAAGTCAAATGAGGCTCAGTAGTGTTGTCGTGGCCTCCACGTGCCTGTACTGACCTCCCTACACAGCCCTGGCATGCATCCTGATGAAGGTAGCGGATGGTCTCCTGAGGCATCTCCTCCCAGACCTGGACTAAAGCATCCGCCAACTCCTGGACAGATCTGTGGTGCAACTGGCGTTGGTGGACATGGAGCGAGACATGATGTCCCAGATGTGCTCAAATTTCGATTCAGTCTGGGGAACGGGCGGGCCAGTCCATAGGCATCAAATGCCTTTCCTCTTGCAGGAACTTGCTGACACACTCCAGCCACATGAGGTCTAGCATTGTCTTGCATTAGGAGGAACCCAGGGCCAACCGCACCAGCATATGGTCTCAACAAGGGGTCTGAGGATCTCATCTCGGTACCTAATGGCAGTCAGGCTAATCTGGCGAGCACATGCCACCCACACACATAGACTGGACCCACCGCCAAACCGGTCATTGCTGGAGGAGTGTTGCAGAGGCAGCAGAACGTTCTCCACGGCATTCCAGACTCTGTCACATGTGCTCATGGTGTCAGCTGTGAACTGCTTTCATCTGTGAAGAGCACAGAGGCGCCAGTGGCGAATTTGCCAATCTTGGTGTTCTCTGGCAAATGCCAAACGTCCTGCACGGTGTTGGGCTGTAAGCACAAACCCACACTGTGACGATATGGGCCTCATACCACCCTCATGGAGTCTGTTTCTGACCGTTTGAAGCAGACACATGCACATATTGTGGCCTGCTGGAGGTCATTTTGCAGGGCTCTAGCAGTGCTCTACCGCTCCAAAGGCGGAGGTAGCGCCCTGCTGCTGGGTTGTTGCCCTCCCTACGGCTCCTCCACGTTCCCTGAATGTACTAGGCCTGAGTCCTAAGGTAGTGCCTCCATTGCTACTGACACTACGCTGACCCAGATCGGACGACAACGAAACCTTTTGCCCACGCATCGAACTTTGATGTAGCATCGCCTGCGACATGAGCTCTGCGACTAGACCTATGAGCCCCACTCCTCGATGTGGGTATGAGTAGACATCCTCCTCATGCTCCTAGAGTGGATAACTACAAAGACACTAGACCAGACCACAAAACAGACACACACGACAAGACCAACACGGCCAGAAAAAGCAGACAAGGACATCAAAACCACAAACGCAAGAACAGGAAGCAACGCACCGCCGACAGTAACAAAAACGCCGACGATCGCAGGCACCAAAAAGCAGCAACCGCCCAGAGCGCATTGAACCACCACCCCCAGCATTTTCAAAAGTGGACCAAAACATCAGCCAGGAAAGCATAGGAATTGAGAAGTGGCATAACTGTGAACGATCACCGTACCTCGCAGAAACCACTCCTTTATGAGGCGGGGGTGTCCTTCGCTAAGGTTTGACCCTAAATAAATGTCCAGCCTGTTTGCTCTAATTCCATATTGCACCAAACACCAAAACAGCTGATGTGAAATTTTATTGTCGAGATCAGTGTTGCTTCCTAAAGTGTCGGACGAGTGTAAATTTTCACAGAAGTGTGACTTGAACTTGGGCGTAATACATGTGTCGTAAGTTGTTTAAGGTGTTGCGCTTTATTTTACTTGTCCCTTGAGCAGTGTATATATATATATATATTACACACACACAAGTCAATTAAAAAAAAGCGAGAGTGCCACATTTCTAACATTGTAATTAGTTGAGAACATAATAATATCAACTGGTGGCAATAGTACTCCAATATTGTGGAACACAATGCAAGGTAGAAGTTAATCTCAAATGGTTATATTATATCATGGACAACAATCCGCTGGATATCAGACTGTCAGAGGTACACATGATATAATGGAACGACAATCTGCAATATTCACTCACGAAAAGGATAAACAATTAGAATTATAATGGGACAACACATCTGCAATATTCCAGAGGCTGGGTATTAAATGCGCATATGATGAAACGACATCTGCAATGTCAACTGCGTAGATGGAAAAAGGGTAACATAGACTCCTAATGGATAATACACAATATCAGCCAATTACTCAATCTCAACTGGTGGGTTCACATGAGTTAACTTCAACATGGCAACGACAATCTTGCAATAATCAACTACGCCGCAAGTGACATGAATATATATAGAGAGCACAATCTAAAAAAGCCGGCAAATGCAGGTTACCTCTCCACATAGATAGTTGCGACATATGAAACATTTTAGAAAGCCAATAAGATCTACTTGAACCAGCTCCACAGGTAATACCTAGGCCTGAAGGCAATGGGCATAGCAATCTGTTGTGCGTCCAATTTATAAGCAGTCCAGAGTCACTTCTTACTTTTCCAGTCTATGTCTCTGATCTGACAGTTTCATCGCTTATCCTTTATCGCCACTTTCAAAACGTATACGTGATACCAAAAGAAATGACTGTTGAAGCCATGTGACTTATAAACAACCCTTGAAGAATAAGCTGATAAACTACAGGAATATACAGTTCTTCCACCAATGACAAAATAGTGGTTGCGATTGTCCGTGCCTCAAACAGTATTGGAAAAGGAGATGATCATTTGAACGGTCAATTTGGCAATGAGGGTCAATGAACATCCAATGAATTAGTTCTCGTGTCTTTGTCTTTTTCCCGATAATTGTATGAGTTTTTACGTGATGGTGTACGTTGATTTCATGCATTACTGTATCTTCTATGGAAATGTCTCTCAAACTCGGATTTGGCATTTGACAAAGGACACCTTGCCAAGATTCTGATGGGAAGCTCTGCCAAACAGTATAGGAGAACATTATCCTATCTATTGAACTATCAGTCGCATGGAATTATAGTATGTTACGCCCATCTTATATGTCTGCTTGGAGTGAAGTAGGGCCATAAAAATGCTTAATTGAATAGGGCTGATCATATTTTATCGGCCAATATTCGCGTCTTCATCAAACTAATGGTTTTGCATGGCATTTTACAGTCGTGGACAATCCCTCTGGTGCTATGTTTGTAGAGGCGCACACGGAGCTGCAATTCTAAATAGCTGATTGTCAGCTAGTTCGCAAATAACAGTAGATCTAATTAGTATAAATAGATTCAGTTAAGAGTCGCAGGCAATGAGAAAAGAGATACTAGCATATAAAAATCACTCCAACTGCAGATCTTCTCATTTGTTTAGCTGTGTACTCCACATCCTGTTATATTTTACATATTTAGTCAAGTTACATAAGTGCGACTACACTAATTCAAATTCGGGAAAGATTAGCGTTTATTGGTGCCTACATTCTTTGCCACAAGCATTGTGGTCTCTGGCGACCAGGCTCGTAGATATAATGGACATGACCTATGCTCTTGTAGGACACACCGCCTTTGCAATCTCTCGCATAAGTGAACATAGACATTAACCTGGACAGATAGTAGTGATCGGGCTACAATTATCTATTGTAAGAGCTTTTTTCTTCCAGACATCGAAAGACGATCCTTATATTTGGCCAATTGAACCGTGGCAGTCATATTGATTTGCCACCTTTGTATCCAAACCAATGATCGATGATTTAGTTACTCAGTGAAACTTGTCGACTCCTTTTGTTGCTAGAAGAACTTTTCTCCCTCGAAGAGTTGCAATCATTGTTGATAGACTCGTTAATGTTAGATAGTGGTGTAAACGTTCTTAGGTGTTGGTAGGCAAATACGAATAACGATCGGGTTCCATGCTGCAGACTTTGGTTTGCTCATGGCCACACACGAGACTCATCAAAGATAAGCTGGGGGCCGGTGATGTTACCGAGTGTTGACAAGTGGTGTGAGGAATAGTTGTGCTCTCAACGTAATTAACACGAGTCTCGGTTGGCAACACGTCTATATGTCGTATTTTCCGCAGTCCCTGATAAAATATGCACCTTTTGGAGAAATCTGGAAATATTGTACTGGATCATCACAGTTCGATGTGTTGGGGCCTTTCATTGCTGTACGCTGCTGTAGTAATGTTTATCTCAGAAGAATGTGCTGTTAAGTATTGTATACGTGGATTAGGTAATACGAGCCTTACCGATTGATAACTGCCATAGTAGTTGATTTTAGTCGCCTTTGCACACGGTCTGAGTCTTTCTTAAGTATGCATGGCTGCCGATGCATGCCGCGCTAAACTGTTGATATATGCCCAAGTATGACTCTGAGAACATGAGAAGTGCACATTTTATCGAAAAGGTTAGTAACCATATATGCGGGCTCTATACCGACTACACCAAATTAGTGGTACTCAGGTAACGTTGTGCAATGCCAGTTAGTGAAAAGGATGTCGCTTTGTGCTTGGTGGCAGATGATTGAATCCACGTTCTATTCATACAGCTTCGTACTGTGCTTAGATGATAGCTACTTGTGGATGTGACAGAGTAAAGTACGAGGAGATGCTGTGAGTAGTATTGGACAAAGAAATGCGCTGGGTGTCTGTTATAGCTAATACAGTGGTTAGGCTATAATATGCATTTCGGAGCACGTTGTTTACAAGTTTTGTGTCTTTCGCCTGGTAAGAGACGATATTAATATGGATCTAAGGCGTTGCACTGTATATTATCGATGGCTGGATATTACGGATAGTTATGTTCGGAGCTTGTTCATCCTCTTTCTGGTAGTTATGCTCAGTGGTGTATTTTTCAGGAAGATGAGTTTAATAGTCTGCTGGAGCGCGATTTTGGAATTTTGACGAGGTGCGAGTAATCTGCTGTATAATTACTTATAATCCGCGGCTTTACTTCCTGATAGACTTCTGTCTTCATTCTTCTCAGATTGCAGCGTGCTGAATGGGGTCAAAGACAGTTACCCTGTGAGTGTTATAGCCTTAGAGAAAGGACCATCGTCATTCACCTGTGTTTATCGTCATAGCGAAAAATTGCTTCCATCCGAATGCGTGCACAAGCGTATACCTAAGATTAGTGTTAGGTTCAGCACTAGTTCATCATATATTGAAAGAGGTTTGGGTGTTTCTTTTGTTTGTGATGAAGTTTCGAGTGGCTGGAATAGATACTTTGATTACTCTTAGGCATTTTTAGTTCGACCTGCGCACCATTAGTAGAGTCGCCCTGTCCCTGCCAGGATCAAAAAAATTAGGATTGGTGAACGCGTTGTATAGGAAAGATGAATAGTAGGTGTGTAGTATCCGCTTTGTATCTCTGATCGGTGAGTTCTAGACTACGAGTAAGATCGTTGTACCCCTAATCATTCTCTCTCACGTTTTGTCCCCTGACACAGACATCTTTAATTACCAATCGGAAACTGAGGGCTGAGTTGTCACATACTGGTGTTCTGTATTACTTCATTTTGCGTGTGATTCTGATAGGGCACTTAGTTGAGTCACCCACATATGCTTCCAATGTGTATTACACTTTAGCATATACATAATTGACTTAGTGCTGGCTGTTAGGGCTATTAGCGCCTAGGCTTATACCCTATTGGGAACTAGTTTCAGCTTTTTTGTATGGAGGGGGCGCTGTTCCCGGAATCCGGTGTTGACGATCTGTTAGTAAGACGGATTTAAAACGCGCGCAGCGATGGGCTAACGCCCCACCACAGTTTCATCTTTTCATTTTTGCAGCATACAGGCCTGATCCCCAAGATGGTTTAGCTCTTTTAAAATGGATGAGCTATAGAGTCATTGTTGTTTTATTTTCAAACGCAAGGGACACAGAGGTGGTCGCCATACCACCACTCTCATATTCCTTTCGGCGTTTGTCATTTAAGATGGGACTTATTTTGATGCTCTAACGCCAAACCCTACGCAAGATACGAAAGTGAGCACTGAATGCACGTGTCTGTGAATCAGAATGTCTGAGCCCGTGCGCATGACAATAACCCACCCCCTTTACCGTCCATATGGACCCAAATGTAGTAATTGATGGTTTGTAGGCCCGGGATGAGCATGTCGAAGCTTATCACGAGGGTAGTTGTATTAAGAGGATATTATATTTCTGGCAATGAACCAGAGAGCTTGCAAGTGTGCTCAGTATTATGTTGGGAACTCCTTCAAAGGACATGTCGGAAGATAGTATCCTATGGTTTGGGTGATGCTTTGGTTTTTTTTTGTTGTTTATTCTAATGCAAGAGTGTGCAAAGAGCTGTAAACAAAAAAAAAAATACAAAAAGTGGGTCAAAGGAGTGGCTATGCTTTTTGAAAGAAAGGGAACAACTCA
>NC_036848.1:5165991-5192273 GCF_002910315.2 Salvelinus sp. IW2-2015
ATGGAACACAATCTTAAAAAGGGCAGTAACCTCAGTAGTGGCGCTTGCTTTTYGAAGCCTATAGCTGTGCAATGGCATAGCAATGTTTTGGTCATTTAGCAGACAAGACACTCTTATTTCCAGAGTCCTTATCACAGTCAGGTACCTATTTTATAGTAAAAAAAATGATGATGTAATATAACAAAATAAAATATAACAGAATATTTTTCCAAATGAAAAAAGTGATGCGCATGTCGTGCCTCAACAGTTATTGTCAAAGAGTGATCATTTGAAACGGCTCAATTTGGAGAGGGTCAGAAACCAAAATCTGTCTTCTTTTCGATGTACAGRTGTTGGATTTAGTTTATTCTGCATGTTCTTTGGAATTCTCTAAATGGATGAACATTCCACATTGAACACAGCATGGAGATGAATTACAGCCACTACGTCTGCTTGGTGAGTAGGCCTATGCTTAATGAAGCTGATGAAAATACGCTCCGTCTTTATCAAACTAATGGTTTTGCATATTTTCAGTCTGGAACCTTGTCTATGTTTAGGGCACGGGAGCAATTCTAAATGGCATTAGCAGTTCGCAAAGTAGACTAAGCAGAAAATAGATAGGGCACAATAAAAAACTAAAAAACTACAGCTCATTGTTACATACACTATATATACAAAAGTATGTGGACACACCTTCAAATGAGTGGATTTGGCTATTTCAGCCACACCGTTTCTGACAGGTGTATAAAATCGAGCACACCGCCATGCAATCTCCATAGACAAACATTGGCAGTAGAATGGCCTTACTTAAGAGCTCACTGAGACTTTCAACGTGGCAGTCATATGATGCCYCCTTTCCAACAAGTCAGTTAGTCTAATTTCGARCCTGCWAGAGCTGCCCCGGTCAACTGTAAGTGCTGTTATTGTGAAGTGGAAACGTCTAGGAGCAACAACGACTCGGCCGCTAAGTGGTAGGCCACACAAGCTCACAGAATGGGGCCGCCGAGTGTTAAAGAGCGTAACAATTGTCCGTCCTCGGTTGCAACACTCACTACCGAGTCCCAAATTGCCTTTGGAAGCAACGTCAGTACCAGAACTGTTTATCGGGAGCTTCATGAAATGCAGCCGCACACAAGCCTAAGATCACCATGCGCAATGCCAAGTGTCGGCTGGAGTGGTGTKAAGCTCGCCACCATTGGACTCTGGAGCAGTGGAAACACGTTCTCTGGAGTGATGAATCACGCTTCACCATCTGGCAGTCGGACAGACGAATCTGAGTTTGGCAGATGCCAGGTGAACTCTACAGTTGGCATTATGCATTCGGGCAGGTAAAGTTTGGTGGAGGAGGAATAATGGTCTGGGGCTGTTTTTCATGGTTTAGGCTAGGCCCCTTAGTTCCAGTGAAGGGAAATCTCAGCGCTACAGCATAATGATATTCTAGACGATTCTGTGCTTCCAACTTTGTGGCAACAGTTCGGGGAAGGCCCTTTCCTGTTTCAGCATGACAATGCTCCCGTGCACAAAGCGAGGTCCATAAAAAAGTGGTTTGTTGAGATCAGTGTGGAAGAACTTGACTGGCCTGCACAGAGCCCTGACCTCCACCTCATTGAACACCTTTGGGATGAATTGGAATGCTGACTGCGAGCCAGACGTAATCGCCCAACATCAGTGCCCGACTTCACTAATGATCTTGTGACTGAATGGAAGCAAGTCCCCACAGCAATGTTCCAACATCTAGTGGAAAGCCTTCCTAGAAGAGTGGAGGCTGTGATAGCAGCAAAGGGAGGCCCATCTCCATATTAATGCCCATCATTTTAAAATGAGATGTTAAACGAGCAGGTGTCCACATACTTTTGGTCATGTAGTGTACTTTCCAACCTCAAATCAACCAATCCATTTTGAATTGGTGATAACACTTTCGTCATTTGGCAAGGATGTGTACCCCATCAGCTACGTTTTATAGGTATTTATTTCTGGCATAACAGGAGCTTGTGTGCAGACTCAGCACGCGTGTGTGGAGGGAGAGGTCAGGACGCAATTGAGTGAACGAGACACAGAGGGGAAAGGGAATTTAGGGAGAAGAGTGTAATGCTTGGCTTGGTTTATTTTTTGTTGTGCCCTGCAAATGCACATGTACAAATGGAACACTATAGTCAAGTAAGGCCTAATCAACGAGGGGCTATGCGTTCTTTGGYAAAGAGTTGCTCGAGGTGACTATACCTTTCATACCATGGCTATAATTTAACACATTTGACGCTAGAAATGTGTTCATTTGCAGGTAGAAATGTGTTCGACAACATCCACTGAAATAGCTACAGTAGTTGCCTTGGTAACCAAACCATCAGTCTTAACTTGCTATAATGAAAATCGAATTCAACACTGCCAATAATGTTTTCAATTCGACTTTTGTTTTCAAAAGCAAATATAGAACATGTAAGAATGAAATATAGCCATTGAATTATACCACGCTGATATACCATGCGTTATAGGGAAATAATGCACGCTCTTGAATGCCCTTCAAGCCAATCAGAAATTAGTATTCAACAATGCCATGGTATAAGGTAAATTAACATTGTCTCCAAGACCAAATTTCACTTCCCCTTCATGCAGCCGCAAAGCACATTCCACAAAATAGTTTTACAGTATTTGAAAAAAATGTAATCTCTGGACCAAGATTGAGCTTGGAAGTTCYTTCGAGTCCTCGATTCCTCATACCCATCCCTAGTTGGGGCGGCTCTGTGGTGATCTCCCAGTCAGACCCCTGGGCCTCCGGAATTAGTTTGGGCTCATGTTACTGGGAGTGCTATGTCAGGCCTTTTAGTGATGACAGGCATGCACAGCCACACTGTGGGGGGGGAGGGGCGGGGTTGGGGGGGAGTGGTGCTGAAGGGGGTGCTGTGGGGTGTGGGGGGGCAGGTGGGTTGAAGGGGATGAGGCGGGGTGGACGATAGGTTTGAACCCCCAGCGTTCCAGTAACAGCCGATTAGCCGCCACCCTCATCACCCCATCATTCTTCTCTCTTGGGGTTTGGCGTGTTTGAGGTTATTCGTTTCCGTCCCACACACACCAGGCTCAATCAGGGCCGAGAAACTCTCTGGGACAACAGAAGCCCTCCTGCAGACTGCTCCCATCACATAAGCTGGACCACTTTGGCTTTTATCGTGAGGATTCATAACAAACATTTTTTAGGCAGCGTCCCCTCGAGCCTCATAATTTTAGTTCAGCCATTTCGCCCCAGTTCCCCTAGAACCCTCCTCTATAAGCCCTCCTCCACCCATCCCACCCCTTTTCTATCCACCACAGCCCTCCTCCCCCATCCAAACCCTTTCTATCACCACAGCCCTCCTCCACCCCATCCAACCCCCTTTCTATCACCACAGCCCTCCTCCACCCCATCCAACCCCCTTTCTATCACACAGCCCTCCTCCACCCCATCCAAACCCCTTTCTATCACCACAGCCTTCCTCCACCCATCCAACCCCCTTTCTATCACCACAGCCTTCTCCACCCATCCAAACCTTTCTTCACCACAGCCCTCTCTCACCCCATCCAACCCCCTTTTCTATCACCACAGCCTCCTCCACCCCATCCAAACCCCCTTTCTATCACCCAAGCCTCTCTCCACCCATCCAAACCCCTCTCTCTATCACCAGCTCCTCCACCCCATCCAACCCCTTTCTATCACCACAGCCCTCCTCCACCATCCAAACCCCTTCTCACAGCCTCCTCCCCCCTCCAACCCCCTTTCTATCACCACAGCCCTCCTCCACCCCATCCAAACCCCCTTTATCACCACAGCCCTCCTCCACCCCATCCAAACTCTCTATCACCACAGCCCTCCTCCACCCCATCCAACCCCTTTCTCACCACAGCCCTCCTCCACCCCATCCAACCCCCTTTCTATCACCAACATCCTCCACCCCATCCAACCCCTTTCTATCACCACACCCCTCCACCCCATCCAACCCTCTCTATCACCACAGCCTCCTCACCCATCCAAACCCCTTTCTATCACCACAGCCCTCCTCCACCCCATCCAAACCCCCTTTCTATCACCACAGCCCTCCTCCACCCCATCCAACCCCCTTTCTATCACCACAGCCCGACTCCAGCCCCTCCTACCCCAGCGCCAGAAAGGGCTCTGATAATGGTACGTAGCTAGCTGCTCCACCAGCGAAACCCCCCCCACCCCCCTCCATACTACCCCTCATCCCAACAAGTGTTTTTTTTAATGCAGCTCCAGCACTGTTTGGGTAATAAAATGATCTCATGCCCTCTGCATGCAGCCATGCCATTAGTAGGCCCGGACTGAGAGAGTGCAGGTCCCCCTCTCCTCTCCTCTCCTCTGCTCGGCCTCTGACCCCAGTCAGGCAGAGAGCACTGTGGGAAGACCAGCTGGAATAACAGGGGGGTTGTGTCCTCAGGGAGAGGACCTGGGTGGAAGCAGGGGTTTCAGGGGCACACAGAGAGCTCTGAGGAGGACCAACTCCCTCATGGTGCCCCATCCTACCTAGTAGGACCCAGCAGCCACCAATGCCCTCCTCCTCCCATAGAGTCATTTTAACAAACAACATAATTACAATTTGGTGCTAGCCGAAACACACAAGCGGATCCAGACTGCAGCCAAGCCACGGCAGTGTGGGGCCTATACATTACAGAACTTCAGGATGTGCCTCCATGGCTCCTTGTACAACACAATCAGGAGTCAGTCTGATGGAGTCACAATATCTAATGCTTAAATGTCCATAGTCTATCCTTTCCCAATGATGGACGGTATATCTGCAATAAGATATAAGACCGTAGGTCACAGAGAACATCTTTAAAGATAATCATGTACATTTAATCCCAAAGCTGTCACTGCCTTCCAGATAATCAAATCCCTTTTTGATGGTTTGATCTCTGACCTTTTCTTCCGCTCAATGGTCGTCTGTGTGTAGCAGTTGCATGAATCACAATGGTGACTGACTTTCTGATATTTCTACCATTCCAGTTGAACAGTCTATTCAGTATCCTCTCCACTGTTCAGGGCCATTGGCCACTGGCCCAGGGACAAAAACATTGCCACGATTTCAGACAGAAATATTTCATCAGATTAAAGAGTCCCTCATTGGCTGTAAGTCTCCCAGACAGAGTAGGGAAGTGGCTGTATTGGATCGGAACAGTCTGAGGTTTGGAGCTCAACAATCCTGCCATTTGGGCAGCGGGGCAACTTTTTCTGTTCTGTAAGGAAAGTCAGCCAGAATTTAAAATAATATAACACAGTTTTTATGGAAATGTGGTGAAAACGTGTTAGCATTTAAAATTCTGATTTATTCCGTTTCTAACAAGGCCTGCTTCTAGCAATTGAGGCACGATAAAGGAATTGACATGATTAAATGTTTAGGGCCGTCCTCTCCTTCTAGAAGTGATGGAACACAAGTCGACCTGCCGTCCACACATGTGGAAAGACCTGCTCAAGAACAGCCAATCCCCGCCAGCCAATTGGCACAGTTAGTGTCCGGTACACGACGCAATCAGTCTCCAATCAACTAAAATAACACAGCTATGACCCACTCAACTGCCTGTCTCCAAATGTGTGTGTGTGTGTGTGTGTGTGTGTGTGTGTGTGTGTGTGTGTGTGTGTGTGTGTGTGTTTGCACCCGAACAAAGAAAACACACAAATACCCCCAAATTTGAAGGATTCACACAACTCCTAAAGCACCATGCAGCATCATTTAAAAAGACATCGGCATGTGTGAAGGGGGTAGGATGAAAGCACTTCATGAAAACCTGATGACTCTGTCATTCTATAGTCCACCCAATGAGACAAAGTTTGTTGTAGCAGAGTTGAGCCCTTGCCGAATGGCTTGGATTATGTGCAAGCTATGGCTTGATCTAGCATGATAACTATTGGCCACCTTCCAATATCAACTTCAAGTGTTGCCAGTGATGTTATAACTTGAGACTCGCAAACCACAGCGATATTTACGGTTGTGGTGTTTATATTGGTTACATATAAACACAATGACAAAACATTTGAAAGGCCATTGGAAAAAGCACTAGGCCCTTGTTCCATTTTAGTTGCTCATCTGTAGGATTCCCTGCTCAGCTCAGCACAAGTAAGCATTTCACGGCGCATGTGACAAATACAATTTGATTTGATTTGAGCCGTGGTGAACTGTCTGTATCCATTCTGGGATTATTTTTAAAGCTTTTTTGTAAGGCAGCGGCAGCCTGGGCAGGCTGTATTTTAGTCTGAGTAAATGTAGAACTCTCAGCCTGGAAATAAAGACATTGCAATGAGTGACATAGAGCAAGGAAGAGTGAAACAAACAGGGAGCTAGTCCAGAGACGACCCAGAACATTTCTACACATGTCCCCCTGCTACAGGGAGCTAGTCCAGAGACGACCAGGACATTTCTACACAGTGTCCCCCTGCTACAGGGAGCTAGTCCAGAGACGACCCAGGACATTTCTACACATGTCCCCCTGCTTACAGGGAGCTAGTCCGAGACGACCCAGAACATTTCTACACATGTCCCCTGCTACAGGGGAGCTATTCCAGAGACGACCCAGAACTTTCTACACATGTCCCCCTGCTACAGGGAGCTAGTCCAGAGACGACCCAGGACATTTCTACACACTGTCCCCCTGTACAGGGAGCTAGTCCAGACGACCGCAGACATTTCACCACATGTCCCCTGCTACAGGAGCTAGTCAGAGACGACCCAGGACATTTCTAACACATGTCCCCCTGCTACAGGGAGCTATGCCGGAGACGACCCAGAACATTTCTACACATGTCCCCTGCTCAGGGAGCTAGTCCAGAGACGACCCAAGGACATTTCTACACATGTCCCCCTGCTACAGGGAGCTAGTCCAGAACGACCCAGGACATTTCTACACATGTCCCCCCTGCTACAGGGAGCTAGTCCAGAGACGACCCAGAACATTTCTACACATGTCCCCTGCTACAGGGAGCTAGTCCAGAACGACCCAGGACATTTCTACACATGTCCCCCTGCTACAGGGAGCTAGTCCAGAGACGACCCAGGACATTTCTACACATGTCCCCTGCTACAGGGAGCTAGTCCAGAGACGACCCAGAACATTTCTACACATGTCCCCCTGCTACAGGGAGCTAGTCCAGAGACGACCCAGACATTTCTACACATGTCCCCCTGCTACAGGGAGCTAGTCCAGAGACGACCAGAGAACATTTCTACACATGTCCCCCTGCTACAGGGAGCTAGTCCAGGAGACGCCCAGACATTTCTACACATGTCCCCCTGCTACAGGGAGCTAGTCCAGAGACGACCCAGACATTTCTACACATGTACCCCTGCTACAGGAAGCTAGTCCAGAGACGACCCAGGACATTTCTACACATGTCCCCCTGCTACAGGGAGCTAGTCCAGAGACGACCCAGGACATTTCTACACATGTCCCCTGCTACAGGGAGCTAGTCCAGAGACGACCCAGACATTTCTACACATGTCCCCCTGCTACAGGGAGCTAGTCAGAGACGACCCGAACATTTCTACACATGTCCCCCTGCTACAGGGAGCTAGTCCAGAGACGACCCAGACATTTTACACATGTCCCCCTGCTACAGGGAGCCTAGTCAGAGCACGACCCAGACATTTCTACACATGTCCCCCTGCTACAGGGAGCTAGTCCAGAGACGACCAGCGAACATTCTACACATGTCCCCTGCTACATGGGAGCTAGTCAGAGACGACCCAGAATTTCTACACATGTACCCTGCTACAGGAGCTAGTCCAGAGACGACCAGGACATTTCTACACATGTCCCCTGCTACAGGAGCTAGTCCAGAGACGACCCAGACTTCTACACATGTCCCCCTGCTACAGGGAGCTAGTCCAGAGACGACCCAGAACATTTCTACACATGTCCCCCTGCTACAGGGAGCTAGTCCAGAGACGACCCAGAACATTTCTACACATGTACCCCTGCTACAGGGGCTAGTCCAGAGACGACCCAGACATTTCTACACATGTCCCCTGCTACAGGGAGCTAGTCAGAGACGACCCAGAACATTTCTACACATGTCCCCCTGCTACAGGGAGCTAGTCCAGAGACGACCCAGGACATTTCTACACATGTCGACCCACTGCTGTGCATTGTGGATGGGGGGGGGGGGGGGGGTCTATCTGTGTGTGGATCCAGACCATTCAGCATGTGGGTCACATGGACCAGTCCTGTCCAAGGAAAAAATGACAACAAGCTCAGTCCGATGATGCTGTGACACACCGCCCCAGACCATGACGAACCCTGCTCGATGCGATCCCTCTCCAGAGTACAGGCCTCGGTGTAATGCTCATTCCTTCAACGATAAACGCAAATCCGACCATCACCCCTGGTGAGACCAAACCCCGACTCGTCAGTGAAGAGCACTTTTTGCCAGTCCTGTCTGGTCCAGCGAAGGTAGGTTTGTGCCCATAGGCGACTTGTTGCTGGTGATGTCTGGTGAGGACCTGCCTTACAACAGGCCTACAAGCCCTGAGTCCAGCCTCTCTCAGCCTATTGCGGACAGTCTGAGCACTGATGGAGGGATTGTGCGTTCCTGGTGTAACTTGGGCAGTTGTTGTTGCCATCCTGTACCTGTCCTGCAGGTGTGATGTTCAGATGTACCGATCCTGTGCAGATGTTGTTACACGTGATGCCACTACGAGGACAATCATCTGTCCATCCTGTATCCCTGTAGCGCTGTCTTAGGCGTCTCACAGTACAGACATTGCAATTTATTTCCCTGGCCACATCTGCAGTCCTCATGCCTCCTTGCAGCATGCCTAAGGCACGTTCACGCAGATGAGCAGGGACACTGGGCATCTTTCTTTTGGTGTTTTCCAGAGTGAGTAGAAAGGCCTCTTAGTGTCCTAAGTTTTCATAACTGTGACCTTAATTGCCTTCCGTCTGTAAGCTGTTAGTGTCTTAACGACAGTTCCACAGGTGCATGTTCATTAATTGTTTATGGTTCATTGAACAAGCATGGGATACAGTGTTTAAACCCTTTACAATGAAGATCTGTGAAGTTATTTGGATTTTTACGATTTATCTTTGAAAGACAGTTTACATTAGCTATAAGCATGTTATGTAATACATTATCTAACCCAACAGCCTATATACTATATTGTGATTGTTAGAAGAGAATTTGGCTGTAGAGATTCTTTCCCCCTCTAATTCCTCCTCGCACATCAAAACATACCTCTCACTCTTTGTGCAACACAACGTTCATCACAATAACAACAGCAAGCCCTCAGAAACACTTTAGCTTCCCATTATGAAAAAGGATAACTGCTTCATGCAATAACTCTCCCTGCGGCAAGCCATTCAATAACACTAGCACACATTACAAAGCACAGCACTGCTTTCTACACAACAATGTTTAGCTCCAAGGATGCCCCGCCTTCTCCAAATACTAGAGTGGTGTTTTCTGACTAGATGCTGCATTTTAGTGACCATTTTCAGGAACTGGGTCACACTTGTGGCAATATACAAGTAACTGCCAAAATAAAGGAAACACATGAGTAAATGAGAGTTCTGGTGGCTCGGTTCTGGTGTGGGGTGCATTTTCCTGCCATGGTTTAGGTCCTCTCAACCCCTTGGAAGGCAAGGTAAACTAGTAATTTCTATCCTGACGGGAGTGGTCTCTTCCAGGATGACCARGCCCCCATCCACAGGGCGTGAGTGGTCACTGAATGGTTTGATGAGCATGAAAACAATGTAAAGCATATGCCATGGCCGTCTCAGTCACCAGATATCAACCCAATTGAACACTTATGGGAGATTCTGGAACGGCGCCTGGGAGAGCGTTTTCCACCACCATCAACAAAACAGCAAATTATGGAATTTCTCGTGGAAGAATGGTGTCTCATCCATCCAAAAATTCCAGACACTGGTAGAATCTATGCCAACGTGCATTGAAGCTGTTCTGGTGGCTCGTGGTGGTCCAGAGTCCTATTAAGACAATTTATGTTTGTGTTTCCTTTATTTTGGCAGTTATATGTACATGACCTTTTGCTTTAAAGGGGAAATCAGCAGTTGCTACATCCATTTTGGACATAAATTAATTATACGTACCCATTGATTCTTGAAGAATATAAATGCCTCATGAACTTAGTTCAAATGTCATACCCCAATATTTGTAAACAAAGTAAATGTAAACAAACACTAAATAACCTCAAAACATGGTTAAAACTATAAATGTTGATATCATGGATAGTCAGTCCTTACATCCATGTCTACGAATTTGAGAGTGGCTACATTTRTCCAGCCCCATACCTCAGCCTTTTACCGAAACAGGGGCGGGGAGTCGCTTTGTTATTGTTTCAACTACTAATTGCTGCTTTAAACTATCAGGAATTATTTGACAATTCAGAGGAAAAAAATTACAGAACAAATCTTTCTGCTCAAAACCAATGAACATTTACATTTACATTTAAGTCATTTAGCAGACGCTCTTATCCAGAGCGACTTACAAATTGGTGCATTATGATCTTACAAGACAGAATCCGAAAATACGTATTTTAGAATAATTTATTTAGGTCTACAGTGCATTCGGAAGGTTCAGACCCCTTCCCTGTTTCCAAATGTTGTTACGTTACAGCCTTATTCTAAAATGGATTGAATTATATTCCATCTACACACAATACTCCAAATTGACAAAGCGAACAGTTGACATTTTTGCACATTTATTACAAATAAAAAAACAGAAATACACTTATTTACATAAGTCTTCAGACCCTTTGCTATGGGACTAGGAATTGAGCTCAGGTGCATCCTGTTTCCATTGATCATCCTTGAGATGTTTCCATTGATCATCCTTGAGATGTTTCTACAACTTGGAGTCCAACTGTGGTAAATTCAATTGACTGGACATGATTTGGAAAGGCACACCCCTGTCTATATAAGGTCCCACAGTTGACAGTGCATGTCAGAGAAAAAACCAAGCCATGAGGTCGAAGGAATTGTCCGTAGAGCTCCGAAACAGGATTGTGTCAAGGCAGAGATCTAGGGATGGGTACCAAAAAAATTCTGCAGCATTGAAGGTCCCCAAGAACACAGTGGCCTCCACCATAATTGTAGGTAGGCTAAGTTGATCCTGGTGATGAAAAGGTTGTTACTGTCATGCAGCTGAGACTATAAGAAAACTAAATCAGGAAGCACCAGTGACTTGSTCAATAAAGAAGTGGTCAGATGACTCAGATGCTAAGCTACAGGACTGTTTTGCTAGCACAGACTGGATTATGTTCCGGGATTCTTCCGATGGCATTGAGGAGTACACCACATCAGTCACTGGCTTCATCAATAAGTGCATTTATGACATCATCCCCACAGTGACTGTATGTACATACCCCAACCAGAAGCCATGGATTACAGGCAACATCTGCACTGAGCTAAAGCGTAGAGCTGCCACTTTCAAGGAGCGGGACTCTAACCCGGACGCTTATAAGAAATCCCGCTATGCCCTCAGTCGAACCATCAAACAGCCAAAGCATCAATACAGGACTAAGATTGAATCATACCACACCGACTCAGACGCTCGTCGGATGTGGCAGAGCTTGCAAACTATTACAGACTACAAAAGGGAAGCACAGCGGCGAGCTGCCCAGTGACACGAGCCTACCAGACGAGCTAAATGACTTCTATGCTCGCGTCGAGGCAAGCAACACTGAAGCATGCATGAGAGCATCAGCTGTTCAAGACGACTGTGTGATCACGCTCTCCGTAGCCGATGTGAGTAAGACCTTTAAACAGGTCAACATTCYCAAGGCCGCAGGGCCAGAWGGATTACCAGGATGTGTACTCRYAGCATGCACTGACCAACTGGCAAGTGTCTTCACTGACATTTTCAACCTGTCCCTGACTTGAGTCTGTAATACCAACATGTTTCAAGCAGACCGCCATAGTTCCTGTGCCCAAGAACACTAAGGTAACCTACCTAAATGACTACCGATCCATAGTACTCACATCTGTAGCCATGAAGTGCTTTGAAAGYCTGGTCATGGCTCACATCAACACCATTATCCCACTCCAATTTGCATACCGCCCCAACAGATCCACAGATGATGCAATGTCTATTGCACTCCACACTGCCCTTTCGCACCTGGTCAAAAGGAACTCCTACGTGAGAATGCTATTCATCAATTACAGCTCAGCGTTCAACACCATAGTTCCCTCAAAGCTCATCACTAAGCTAAAGACCCTGGCACTAAACACCTCCCTCTGCAACTGGATTCTGGACTTCCTGTAAAAATACAAATAATATTATGCTCACTCAGCTGTGCCTCATAAGTAATACAACAAATTATCTATTACCAGTGTGATCATACACCTAAAATTTGAAAATATAATTTCTAAAAGGTCTGAGAAGAACAGCATTGGCAGGGCAAACCAGGCATAGCCAACACACAGTGATAATGTATTGGGCCAATAGCCTACTGCACAAACCTCATTGAAAACAGAACTGTTTTTAATGAGTTAAAAAATGTAAGCCTATGCAACATTAAGTCATGTTTTTTTTTTTTTTTTTACCTGAGCGGTAGATCTCAGCTTGCATTTTAAATCAGAACGTGATGTTCAATCAGAAAAGGTCAGTGACCACTGGTACAGTATATTGTGTTTACTCAAAGTAAATGGTTCTCAGGTGCCGTCTTTAGAACCCCCTTAAAACTATCCAATTAGACCAGAACACGTCAGTTTGAGTAGACTTAACCTGACAAGAGATCACAACAAGACTAAACATGCTCTTTGCAAATAGTCAACAGGATGGGAGCTGCCTGACAAATGTGTTGTAGGGAAGGTAACAAAGAGCCCCAAATGGTGTGTGTCCCTTCAGCCTACCTCATTCTAGCCAGCTAGCAGAATCATTCAGAAAAAACGGCTGCAAGAGCAGTGCATATTACAGTGTGTTACAACATCTGATGCTAGTGCCTCAGGCCATATTTATTTACTCACCAGATCAGTCATTCGTGTCAGTCTAAAAATGTCTATGGATAAAAATGAATTCCCTGTCTTATCTCTAGAAATAGCTCCAGATACTGGTATGTGCACCATAAAGGYGGACATCATTAAAATGGTGGGGTGGTATTCTTCGCTATGCAACTGTGGCACCTAGTGGACAAAGACGGACTTAAAAGTCAAACATTTACAATTATGTTACCTTTTTTTGCATTTCTTAGGCTACTTCGTTACCATAACAAACCTACCTGAAAAGCATTCAAAGAAAAGTCCAACAAAATACAGTCAGAATCACAATGACATCCAATGACAACTCATGCAACACAGTTAGAAATAGACTGAATGGTACTTGCATGTCCCGATGTTTGAAGTTAACGCAAGTTTTTGCACATTCAAGGCTAAGCCCTAGATATTTACTGAGAAGTTAGCTAGCTCATCCATAGGATGTCGCCGGATGTGTGACTTATGTTACTCCAGTGTATTCATTGTACTGGAACAGTAGAGGGCACTACTACTGGAGTCAACTATGGTCATGTCCATGTAAAAGGACCCATGAGCACCAACATGTGAAGTTTATAGAAGCATGTCAAATTGAGTGTCAAATGAAAGCTAAGTCTATATTCTTGAGAAATTAAGGTATATACACATTTTGCAACCATTTTCCATCCTAAAAATGTGGAATAAGCAAAGGCTTTGATTTGTGGTCAAACAGATGGAAAAGGGGTCTTAGAAAACATCTACCAGAAAAAACTACCGCAAATACATCAAAACACAATGATGTAGAAGTACAGACCCCTGCCKACTAATATCAACACTTATTAAGTTTTGGATAGATTGTTCTGCCTTCTGTAAGCACATTGCCTTGTGCCTTAAAAGTCTGTTACCCAAAACCTACATATCTTTAAGTTATTTTCTCAGTTCTCTCCCTCTTGAGGCGGGAGGATAATGAAAGATAACACAAGTAAAGGTAGACCTAAAAATTAGTTAGTGTTTTAACTGATATCAATTGTTTATGTATTATTAAGTGATTAAAACTCAATTCCGTTACCAACGGTACTTCCGAAAAAAATAATTGGTAACGGAATTTCTGTAATTGAACTGGCTACAATGGGAAGTCATAGTAGTCACAGGAACAGCTGGMTTCCCAAGTTTGGARAGCACAGTAGAGTATAGAAGAGTTGAGTACACTATAATGTACTGTTTCATACTGAAGTATAATGTACTATACTCTACTGAGCTTTACTGTACTCTACTGAGCTCTACTGTTCTGTACTTTAATGTCCAAACTTGTGAAACATAGARGTCTATGATTGGTTCGGATTTGGTCCGGTCGAACCACATTGGTCTTGTTTGGGGGCAGAGCTAATTAAAATAATACCCAGTGTGTAGAATAATACCCAAATATGCAAAGAAGGATCATCAAAAAGAAAGAAAGGAGGACCAAGGCACTCTTCATATAATTAATTAAAATGCCTTTATTAGTATGGCATGTTCAATAGAAACAAATTTGTTTAAAAACCGACGCGTTTCGGCTGCATGGCCTTCGTCAGGGAGTACAGGCCTTCGTCAGGGAGTACAGGCCTTCGTCAGGGAGTACAGGCCTTCGTCAGGGAGTAGGCCATGCAGCCGAAACGCGTCGGTTTTTAAACAACTTTGAAGAGTGCCTTGGTCCTCCTTTCTTTCATTTTGATGACCAATTTACCCCTTTTACCAAAGAGCACCTTCTATCTACCAAAATATACTATAGTGTACCTTAGTAGCGCTTCCCTTCCTCCTCTTTCTACTATGCAGGCCTTCGTCAGGGAGTAGGCCATGCAGCCGAAACGCATGTTTCTATTGAACATGCCATACTAATAAAGGCATTTTAATTAATTATATGAAGAGTGCCTTGGTCCTCCTTTCTTTCTTTTTGATGACCAATTTACCCCTTTTACCAAAGAGCACCTTCTATCTACCAAAATATACTATAGTGTACCTTAGTAGCGCTTCCCTTCCTCCTCTTTCTACTATGCAAAGAAGGATATTGCATATTRATACATTTGTGTACCTATTTAGGATACATCACCATGAAGAGAATGACATTCACATCCATAACTATGCATTTCTGTGTGGTACAGATCAGGGACCCATGATGTCATTCCGTTACCGCAATTCCATTACAGGATTGTAAACCACTTCACCTACTGTGGTTCAATAACCAAATGTTGTTGTTGTTTAAGTCGAGMTGTCATGTCATAGCAGACACCCCATTGTTCCTGCAGACATGTTGAATCTTCATTTGGAGCAGTTATTTCACAGAAAACATAGACACATGAAAAACTGAGGGAGATTTTATAGACATTCTGTTACCAAACTTTGCATCTGCACAATTCTTCCAGTAAATGTGTGACACACACAGGTGTCTAATCATGGCTTGATATCATTGGTTAATTCTCAYATGTAAAAATAACATACCAAAAACATGAATGGATAGCATACGATCATAGATACAATTTGGCTACATAGGCCTACAAACATTTACAATGCTGCCTGGATCTTTAATTGAAAGACTCTTGCTCCCGTCGGTCTCATTTACTGAAGGGAGCAAGAGTCTTTAAATTAAAGATCCAGGCAGTCTCTCGTTTTATCAATAAATTGTCCCTTCGGTCTCAACGTAGACTTTGATCTGAAGCCATTCTTGTGATTATTGTGATTTTGCCATTGTAAATGTTTGTAGGCCTATGTAGCCAAATTGTATCTATGATCGTATGCTATCCATTCATGTTTTTGGTATGTTATTTTTACATTTGAGAATTAACCAATGATATCAAGCKACACCCGGCCATGATTAGACACCTATGTGTTWCCTTTGACACTATATAAACTAGTCACCCTGCAGTGTTTGTCATTATACCCTGATGAAGACAGCTTGTATGCCCAAACCTTGGTCATTAGGTTATTAAATTATTGCATCTGAGCTCCTAGAGTGTGCGGCTCTACTTTAATTTTTCAATTGTTAAACTTTTAAATCAATTGTTTTTGTTTGGCATACATTTTAAGAGTCTCGGCGCAATTCTGTTACCGTGGGATTGCCCCTATCCAAAAGCAGTATTACTGGGGGATGATCCTGCTTAAAGGATTTGAGCGCCTTCCCRACTGGAAATACTTCAGAGATCAGAAAGGAACCCCATGACCACAACATAATGACTCTCACAGGCATTGTCTACACCTGAGTCTGATCCATCTTTCTCTCAGAGAGATCAAGAGRGAGAGAGGGGGAGGGAGAGAGAGAGCACTATCTCATCCCGTCCTGCTCACCTGTTTTGTGTCTAGATTCTAAGTCTAAGACATGTTGATACATACTCAACCTGAYCCATATATTGAGGCCTTATGTTCATTAGGCCTTTATGTTAATAATAAAACATATGGCCAAATAATTATTTGAAATAAAATACAATTGTATTTGTTCAAACAAGAAGGTCCTACATAGGCAGTCCAACCCCATTAGGTGGCAGCACTGAACCAGGTTGTTGTAAAAAGGTAAGCTACCATTCTTTTTAACATTACCAAGTAAAGTACTGAATGATGAAGGGAAAAAATTTAAATGCCTTTGTGTGTGTACACGTGTGTGTCTGAGAGAGAGAAAAGGGGGGGGGGGGGGGGGGGGGAGCAAGAGAGAGGCCAGGAAACAACCTGCCTGGAGGTGTGAGCCCAACCCAGCTGGCAGGGAAAGAGTGGTCTGATGAGAGAGGAGAGGAGATTTACGAGGAGCTGTGACACGTAGCGCCCTCCTCCTGCCTGCAGAGACAGAGTCCACACGGAACACACCACTGACTCCCCCACACAGCAGCCAGAGCCAGGGTAGAGGAACAGAACAGTACCAGAGCACTACATTATCACCTCAATGCTGCTGGGCTGTTCTTCTGCTCATCTTTGTAGAGAAAGGCTGTTTCTTTTTTTATCTGATGAATTCAACTACCGGTAATTGTGTTGCGGGAATAGGTGTGTAGATGTATGCTAGTGTGTCACAGGAGTGGGTCATTTGATAACTGTGTAATTTTATCCTCAGACAAATTACTACTACAAAGGCTCTAGAGACCTTCATGTTACCATAGGTGGATGAGGCAGACTAGATGAAGGAACAGTTTAAAGGATGGGTGTCCTGGTAGGTGAGGGGGTTCCCCTTTCTGCCTCCTCCTACCCCTGACTACTAGTCAACAAKACAGATGTAAGGGTGCATGGCTCTTCCTTGGGCCTTGATGCCCTATAAAAGACCAGAGACCACAAGTACAGTAACCGAAAGATAATAGCGAYGAAGGAACATTGTCACGTGGTTAAGAGCAAACACTTTGAGAATGTTGGACTCTATCAATGATGARCCAAGTGCTGCACTGTGGTTGGCAGTGTTCTGCACTGGGACTCAAACACAATACAGTCCTTGATGCAATGTGATTCAGCAGCAATGCCTCATCTCTTACCGCTCCAACTCCAACCCACTTTTATCCGACAGAAAAGGAGAGGTAGTCTACAGCAGCGGGTACTGTAAAAACACATCAGGACAACACTTTGCTTTTGTGGAGTTTGACAGTTAGGTAGATACAGTGCTTTCAGAAAGTGTTCAGACCCCTTGACTTTTTCCACATTTTGTTACGTTTTACAGCCTTATTCTAAAATGTATCAAATATASTTTTTTTCAGCAATCTACACACAATAAGGAAAACAGTTTTTGTAATTTTTGCAAATGTATTAAAAATAAAAAGCAGATATCTTATTTACATAAGTATTCAAACCTTTTGATATGCGACTAGAAATTGAGCTCAGGTGCATCCTGTTTCCATTGATCATCCTTGAGATGTTTCTACAACTTGATTGGAATCCAACTGTGGTAAATGTAAGTGATTGGACATGATTTGGAAAGGCACACACCTGTCTATATAAGGTCCCACAGTTGACAGTGCATATCAGAGCAAAAACCAAGCCACGAGGTCGAAGGAATTGTCCATAGAGCTCCGAGAAAGGATTGTGTCGAGGGCACAGATCTGGGGAAGGGTATCAAAAAATGTCTGCAGCATTGAAGGTCCCCAAGAACACAGTGGCCTCCATCATTCTTAACTGGAAGAAGTTTGGAACCACCAAGATTCTTCCTAGAGCTGGCAGCCCAGCCAAACTGAGCAATCGGGGGAGAAGGGCCTTGGTCAGCGAGGTGACTAAGAACCCGATGGTCACTCTGACAGAGATCCAGAGTTCCTCTGTGGAGATGGGAGAACCTTCCAGAAGCACACTCATCTCTGCAGCACTCCACCAATCAGGCCTTTATGGTAGACTGGCCAGACGGAAGCCACTCCTCAGTAAAAGGCACACGACAGCCCGTTTGCCAATAGGGATCCTAAAGGACTCTCAGACCATGYGAAACATGGTTTCTCTGGTCTGGTCTGATGAAACCATGAAACCAAGGAAACCAAGGTTGAACTCTTTGGCCTGAAAGCCAAGCGTCACGTCTGGAGGAAACATGGCACCATCCCTACGGTGAAGCATGGTGGTGGCAGCATCATGCTGTGGGGATGTTTTTCAGCGGCAGGGKCTGGGAGTATAGTCAGGATCAAGGCAAAGATGAACGGAGCAAAGCACAGAGAGATCCTTGATGAAAACCTGCTCCAGAGCACTCAGGACCTCAGACTGGGGTGAAGGTTCACCTTCCAACAGGAAAACGACCCTAAGCACACAGCCAAGACAATGCAGAAATGGCTTCGGGAGAAGTCTCTGAATGTCCTTGAGTGGCCCAACCAGAGCCCGGACTTGAACTTGATCTAACATCTCTGGAGAGACCTGAAAATAGCTGTGCAGCAAAGCTCTCCATCCAACCTGATAGAGCTTGAGAGGATCTGCAGAGAAGAATGGGAGAAACTCCCCAAATACAGGTGTGCCAAGCTTGTAGTGTCATACCCAAGAAGACTGACTCAAGGCTGTAATCGCTGCCAATGGTGCTTCAACAAACTACTGATTAAAGGGTCTGAATACTTATTTAAATGTTATATTTTAGTTTTTTTTTTTTTTTCTAATACATTTGCAAAAATGTATGAACACCTATTTTTGCTTCATCATTATGGGTTATTGTGTGTAATACATTTGAGAATAAAGCTCTAAAGTAACCAAATTTCAAGCGGTCTGAATACTTTCTGAACGCACTGTATGCAGCCTAGATTTCCCACGTCTCATATAGGGCTCTTTTTTTCCTTTTTCTTTTCTACCACCTAGGCTACGGCTACACCGGATAGTAGGTCTGAAGTGATGTAAACACTACTCTATTGCTACTTTGAAAACATGCCTGTCAGCCTGTCTAGAATAAAGAGATGTGTGTGATGTTTCTGCTCTGATTGGAGAGAATAAAAGGAGGAATGTTTGTGATAAAGCACTCATTCTCTACTGTAGAAAATGCGCACGCACAGGTCGTGTATGCCTGCTAAAATGTAGTCTGGAGAAATACAACATTGGTAATAACAATGTTATAGGCTAAATGTAAAAAATTATATTTCCCATGTATCTACAGCCAACCTACCAAGTGACTTTTGCAGAATGTAGTGCTGAGCCATTAAACTCATTAACCAGCATCAGTTCAAACACCTGAACTCATCATGAGAGGCCAGTGGCTCATGGGTCTGTGTACCCACATCCATACCAACACATGCAGTCAGAGGCGGCCCTAGCTTTTTGGGTGCCCTACGCAAAATTTTGTTACGTTTTATTTACAATAAGTGTCTGCAAAATGACAACACATTATTTACCATTAATTTCTATTGGGCACAAAATAATCTCAAACACAACCAAAACAAACCACAAATGCCTCCAACACATTTGTAGAGTCACAAGCTTGATGTAGTCATTGTGTGCTATGAATATGGGACCAAATACGTAACTTTTGACTACTTTAATACACATAAGTGAATTTGTGCTAATACTTTTGGTCCCCTAAAATGGGGGGACTATGTACAAAAAGTGCTGTAATTTCTAAATGGTTCACGCAATTTGGATGCAAATACCCTCAAATTAAAGCTGACAGTCTGCGCATTAAACTCAGTCATTGTATCATTTCAAATCCAAATTGCTGGAGTACAGAGCCAAAACAACAACAAAATTGTCACTGTCCCAATACCTTTGGAGCTCAATGTATATTGGAAATCGATCTGTGGCCTACAGAAGGGGGGCCGCCAGTTGCCCATCCCTGATGTATAGGATGAGTAATTGAGACCTGGGTGTGTAAGCTTACACCACCAGAGTGATTGGCATGCATGATTCTATTCATAAACTGAGACAAGTCGCTCTCCTCCTCCTAGGTGTATTCAATGTCTTTAAACAGCTGACTAAGAGCATATCAAAAACGTTGCTATGGTTCCTATGGCAAGACCTCTGTTTAGTTCATGTTTGCTTGTCGGTAGATGTTGAAATAGCTCTTGGCCCGAGAAAGTATATTCCTGCTTAGACATGTTACATTAATTGTCTAAAAGTGTTGCAAAACGAACATTGAAGATTTTGAATGCAGCCCAAAATGGCCAAACAGTGGTGAACACCACTTCTGATGTGAATGCATTGTATTGATGCTGGTGTGCCGCATAGCATCATCAATAAAAAACACAACAACATATACATTAAAACAATGTTATCAGCAATATCCTTTTTAATTACACAATGCCATCATTTTGCTTACCTAAATATTTGATGTGGAACCCTCGCGGAGGATTGAGAGACCTCCTCATCCATCCCTCTCTGAGAACCTCCAGGTGATCCTCTTTACCCTGGATCAACAGCACGTGCTCGTCAATCCAGCCCAGGAAAAACGTGTCCGATATGGCGTCCGATATTCTTTGATTCCAAACGTGCTGTGTGTTCTCAGCTTTAAAATCCGCAAAAATCTCATAACCGGTGTGATGGCGCGGCAATTCGTCGCTCTCAGACACACCAGTCGAATCACCCTTGCCTATCCGAGTCAATACGATGGCCAGGGAGTGCGGCGCTATCTGCAGAAAAGACTCCATTGTCGAGTTGTCCTAAGTCGTGAACGTTAAGTCATGAACAACATCAAACATGACACCATTCCGTTTTATACATAAATCCGAGTAGGGTAGCTAGGCAGACGACTTTGTTCTGTAACGAAGACATAGCACACATTCCACAGTAGGCTACACAGCTCCTATTTTTTTCTATCCAGCCTCGTCAAGGCAACGTACCTGTCTGATGTTTTATGTCGAACGTACTCCTCCAATAAATCGWAATGACATCCACGTCTCAACCCAGGACGAATTGTATCGAATTCGACTACAAATTGGTAGCTAATAATTTAATCTAACAGAGAACGGTTACCGAGGATTCGATCTCGTGGGACACCTGTCCTTACTGCACCGCACTCAAGCTCGTGCCATCGCCTATTGTATATTGAAGGTAAATCCCTTCTTACCTTGCTAGCAAAGGGAGTCCAATTTCAAGGTACCGGTGATCTTTCTCCAACAGGCAAGGTAAAATCCTTGCAGAAATCCTCAGGCGGGCCTCCAAGGTGTTATTACGCCACCTGCAGGCTGCTGTTCGCAGATAAACTTGAGTAAAGGTTGTTTCTTGTTGCACAGTGCAGCTGGTGCCAGCCAACCAGACAAAAATACCACTGTTCAGGCATAGGGCCTATAAAATAGATTCTGTAGCTGTCCATGAACAAAACCCCTAAACTTATTGAGAAGATGCAAATTAACAACTTTTATATCTCTTCTAGCTCTACTGTCCTAAAGAAATGGTTGGCACCCCATCCGTCCATATCAATTGTGTTTATTGGAAACCAGTGTATTAAACCAGTGCATTGTCACCTATACAAGATTATCTAGTAAAGTAAAGTTTGGCTACTCTATGTGTGACTCATCCTAACACAATGTGTACATACATGCCAAGCACTCAACACGTGTCCTATGGTTGGAGGGCATTTATGAGGGAGGTAATCATATATAACTCACCTTACCTCTCTTGACTTTTGGGGGGTCTAAGTCAGCCTATGAGCAACCCTATTGGTTTAGGTATTACCACATGCTGGTCCCTTTTGGTCCTGCACCTGACCTAGGCCAGCGATCAGTTGTCATGAGCCCGAGGAGCATCAGACAGACGTGAGACTGCCCACACAGCCGGAATAGACCAAAGTCTGTCCTTACAGTGTAGATAAGTAAGTCCTTACAGTGTAGATAAGTAAGTCCTTACAGTGTAGATAAGTCAGTCCTTACAGTGTAGATAAGTCAGTCCTTACAGTGTAGATGAGTGAATTCAGTGAAGGGAATACAGTGAAGCAAAAGTCCATACTTTCTCTACAGTACAAATATGACAGATTTATTACAGTCTAGAATGTTTAACAGATGATATCTGTCACGTGTATGGTGTTATTACCCCTGAAATCTAAAGCGTGAGTGGGTGAAATGTCTGTCCATGCCAGATTCAAACCAGATTAAAAAAGATAACTAAAATACCTCCCAGATAGGCCTTTTTGGCAGGATGCCAGGGTAGTGTATCGTAACATGTTGTTTCCCTTACTAGGTTCAGGTTTCTCTTGGACATGTTCCTGGATTTTCCTCTCTAAAGGGCACTGATATAAAGAGCATATGGAAATAGTATAAATTTCAAAGCTGTGGTGAGAAAAACAGGCTTACACCTGGATTGAGCTCCCACCAGGAAGAAAGTGCCAACAGCAGGCTGATATGATATCACAATAAGTGATCAGATGACTTTGATTGCCATCTCTGCCCCTAAAATCACGTACTTTGGCAACGGTGGAACGAGAAGTTCAGTACAAAGAAGAAGACTGCACGTAAGCAAACGACACCAACTTTCAACCCCTAACGCTAACTTCAACCGCTAACGTCCTAGATTCATGTCCCTATCCAGTATAACCCTAACCTTAGGCTTCATGTCCATATCCCAGTATAACCGCTACTTTCTACAGTCTCCTGTTACACAACCTTAACCCCAGCTTCATGTCCCGTCCCAGTTCAACCCTAACCCTAGTCTTTACACAACCTTAACCCAAGCTTCATGTCCCATCCCAGTTCAACCCTAACCTAGTCTTACACAACCTTAACCCAGCTCATGTCCACTCCAGTTCAACTAACCCTAGTCTTTAACCACAACCTTAACCCCAGCTTCCATGTCCACATCCCAGTTCAACCTAACCCCAGTCTTACACACCTTAACCCCAGCTTCATGTCCACGTCCCAGTTCAACCAAACCCTAGTCTTTACCTCAACCTTAACCCCAAGCTTCATGTCCACTCCCAGTTCAACCTAACCCTAGTCTTTACCACAAACTTAACCCCAGCTTCATGTCCACGTCCCAGTTCAACCCTAACCTAGTCTTTACCACAACCTTAACCCCAGCTTCATGTCACGTCCCAGTTCAACCCTAACCCTAGTCTTAAACCTTAAGACCCCAGCTTCATGTCCACGTCCCAGTTCAACCTAACCCTAGTTTTACCACAACCTTAACCCCAGCTTCATGTCACGTCCCAGTTCAACCCTAACCTAGTCTTTACCACAACCTTAACCCCAGCTTCATGTCCACTGTCCCAGTTCACCCTACCTAGTCTTTACCACAACTTAACCCCAGCTTCATGTCCACCCCCAGTTCAACCCTAACCCTAGTCTTACCACAACCTTAACCCAGCTTCATTCCACGTCCCAGTTCAACCTAACCCTAGTCTTTACCAAACAACCTTAACCCAGCTTCATGTCACGTCCCAGTTCAACCCTAACCCTAGTCTTTACCACAACCTTTAACCCCAGCTTCATGTCCACATCCCAGTTCAAACCCTAGTCCCCAGTCTTACCACAACCTTAACCCCAGCTTCATGTCACGTCCCAGTTCAACCCTAACCTAGTCTTTACCACCAACTTAACCCCAGCTTCATGTCCACGTCCAGTTCAACCCTAACCCTAGTCTTTACCACACCTTAACCCCAGCTCATGTCCACGTCCAGTTCAAACCCTAACCCTAGTCTTAACAACCTAACCCCAGCTTCAATGTCACGTCCCAGTTCAACCTACCTAGTCTTTACCAACACCTTAACCCCAGCTTCATGTCACGTCCCAGTTCAACCCTAACCTAGTCTTACCACCCTTAACCCCAGCTTCATGTCCACTCCCAGTTCACCTAAACCCTAGTCTTTACCACACCTTAACCCCAGCTTCATGTCCACGTCCCAGTTCACCCTAAACCTAGTCTTTACCACAACCTTAACCCCAGCTTCATGTCCCGTTCCCAGTTCAACCCTAACCCTAGTCTTTACCACAACCTTAACCCCAGCTTCATGTCTACGTCCCAGTTAACCCTAGTCTTACCACAACCTTAACCCAGCTTCATGTCCACGTCCCAGTTCAACCCTAACCCTAGTCTTAACCTTAACCCCAGCTTTCATGTCCACGTCCCAGTTCAACCCTAACCCTAGTCTTTACCACAACCTTAACCCCAGCTTCATGTCCACGTCCCAGTTCAACCCTAACCCTAGTCTTTACCACAACCTTAACCCCAGCTTCATCCACATCCCAGTTCAACCCTAACCCTAGTCTTAACCACCTTAACCCCCAGCTTCATGTCACTCCCAGTTCAACCCCTAACCTAGTCTTATACCAACCTTAACCCAGCTTCATGTCCACGTCCCAGTTCAACCCTAACCCTAGTCTTTACCACAACCTTAACCCCAGCTTCATGTCCACGTCCCAGTTTCAACCCTAACCCTAGTCTTAACCACACCTTAACCCCAGCTTCATGTCCACGTCCCAGTTCAACCCTATCCTTTACCACAACTTAACCCCAGCTTCATGTCACGTCCCAGTTCAACCCTAACCCTAGTCTTACCACAACCTTAACCCCAGCTTCATGTCCACGTCCAGTTCAACCCTAACCCTAGTCTTAACCTAACCCAGCTTCATGTCTACGTCCCAGTTCAAAACCCTAGTCTTTACCAACAACCTTAACCCCAGCTTCATGTCTACGTCCCAGTTTCAACCCTACGTCTTACCACAACCTTAACCCCAGCTTCATGTCTACGTCCCAGTTCAACCCTACCCTAAGTCTTTACCACACTCTTAACCCCAGCTTCATGTCCACGTCCCAGTTCACACCCTACCTAGTCTTACCACATACCCGCACTTATGTCCACGTCCCAGTTCAACCCTAACCCTAGTCTTTTACCAACCTTAACCCCAGCTTCATGTCTACGTCCCAGTTCAACCCTAACCCTAGTCTTTACCACAAACCTTAACCCCAGCTTCATGTCCACATCCCAGTTCAACCCTAACCTAGTCTTACCACAACCTTAACCCAGCTTCATGTCACGTCCCAGTTCAACCCTAACCCTAGTCTTACACAACCTTAACCCCAGCTTCATGTCCACTCCCAGTTCAACCCTAACCCTAGTCTTAAACCACAACCTTAACCCCGCTTCATGTCCAATCCCAGTTCAACCCCTACCCTAGTCTTAACCACCCAGCTTCATGTCCACGTCCCAGTTCAACCTAACCCTAGTCTTAACCCAACCTTAACCCCAGCTTTCATGTCTTACTCCCAGTTCAACCCTAACCCTAGTCTTTACCACATACCTTAACCCCAGCTTCATGTCCACGTCCCAGTTCAACCCTACCCTAGTCTTAACACCCTTAACCCCACGTTCATGTCCACGTCCCAGTTCAACCCCTAGTCTTTACCACAACCTTAACCCCAGCTTCATGTCTACGTCCCAGTTCAACCCTAAGCCCTATCTTTACCACAACCTTAACCCAGCTTCATGTCCACTCCCAGTTCACCCTAACCTAGTCTTACACAACCTTAACCCCAGCTTCATGTCACGTCCCAGTTCAACCCCTAGTCTTACCACACTTAACCCCAGCTTCATGTCCACGTCCCAGTTCAACCCTAACTAGTCTTTACCACAACCTTAACCCAGCTTCATGTCCACTCCCAGTTCACCCTAACCCTAGTCTTAACAACCTTAACCCCAGCTTCATGTCCACTCCCAGTTCAACCCTAACCCTAGTCTTAACCTTAACCCCAGCTTCATGTCCACATTCCAGTTCAACCCTAAACCCTAGTCTTAACCTAACCCTCCAGCTTACAAAGTCCACTCCCAGTTCAACCTACTATCTTTACCACAACTTAACCCCAGCTTCATGTCCACGTCCCAGTTCACCTACCTCGTCTCTTACCACAACCTTAACCCCAGCTTCATGTCCACGTCCCAGTTCACCCTAACCCTAGTCTTAACCACATAACCTTAAACCCCCAGCCATGTCACGTCCAGTTCAACCTAGTCTTTACACAACCTTAACCCCAACTTCATGTCTACGTCC